>NC_052051.1:136118833-136408833 GCF_903992535.2 Arvicola amphibius
GTTCACATAAAGTGACTGTGACCTGCAGGCAGTTAGCTGGTACTCAGTGGAAGGAAGCTCTTTCAGAAGGAGCTACAAGGGTAAAACCTGAGATCCTTGAAGATTGACATCCAGCTGGATACTGTTTCAAAGCTGCCTGAAAAAAAGCAGGAAGTGTGTTGCAGGAGGTGCGCTTGGCCCTTCTCTCCTGCTCTGTTAGGCTCTTAAGGACTAGAGCCCAAGGACTCTAGAGCCTCGGACCCGTCTGTAGGAAAGCTGCTCAGGCCTTTCTCTCAAAGGAACAGTGTAGGTGGCCCTTGGTACCTGGGAATGACCATGTCCAAGGGCTTTCTATAGTCTAAATATGGAGGTTTGGGGGATCCCACGAGGCGTGTGATGCTGTCTTGAGCGTCCCAGCACCTAATGTGGCGGTACACACCTGTATGTCCAGACCTTGGGTTTGGTCATATTTTATTTATATGTATATTTCTGTGCGCAGGTGCTCATGGAAGGCAGAAGAGGGTGTAGAATCTCCTGGAATCACGTTGCTTATCTCCCAACATGGGTTCTGGGAACTGAAACCACGTTCTCTGGAACGTCAAGTATTCTGTTTATTTGTTTGTTTGTTTGTTTGTTTGCTTTTAGGGGTTTTCAAGACAGGGTTTCTCGTAGCTTTGGAACTAGCTCTTAAGACCAGGCTGGCCTTGAACTCATCACCTGCCTCTGCCTCCTGAGTGCTGGATAAAGTGCGCCACCACCACCACCTAGCTTAAATAATTTATTTTTTATTTATGTACATTTGGTGTTTTACTTGCATGAATGTGTGTGAAGGTGTCAGATCCTGGAGTTACAGACAGTTGTGAGCTGCCATGTGGGTGCTGGGAACTGAACCCAGGTCCTTTGGAAGAGCTGTCAGTGCTCTTAACTACTAAGCTATCTTTCATCAGCCCCAACATCAGTACTCTTAACCACTGAGCCATTTCTGAAACATAACCCCAGCCCTTGGAGGCTGAAGCAAAGACAATTGCAAGTTCAAGGCCAGCCTGGGCTGCATGGTGGAGCTATGTATGGTGAGACCTATCTCAAAAAACAGACAAAAATAAACCCTCATTTGTTAGCTTTGTACCTGAGGACAACTGAAGCTGTGTCATTGCAGAGCTGGGCTGACGGCCTGAGGTCACTCAGAATCACACACCTGTGTGATATGTGAACAGTTAGCTTCAGACCGAGTTTTCTGGAATGAAAGGGAGGGACTGCTATGCGTTAGACCCCCCAACTCCTCTGTGGTCCTTGCTTAATTTAAAATTTAAGGGTCCTGTCCCCCCCACAAGCCTTTACATTGACATACTTGGAGTCGTAGCCAGGAAGCAGCCTGAGAACAGCAGGAACGTGATGGGCAGTCCAGATGTGGCCCCGGGTTGCTGTCTGTATTGGCCTCTGGAAGTGATTGGCAAGTGGGGGCACTTGGGGTCACAGCAGTGAATACTGGGGCATTCTTCCTCACCCCCACACTCCAGGAAGACTCAGGACACAAGCAAAGGTCCAGCACTTTATTATGGTTGAAGAACACAGAGAGGAAGGCTTTTGAGGTTCGTCCCCAATGGGAAAGCCACTGGGGGCAGCCTGAGGAGGCTAGGCCCGATGGTGGGACACAGTATGATGGAGGGAATTGTAAGCGTTGGCTGAATCCTAGTGTCACCACTCCTGAGTGTGGCCCCAGGGTGTCTTACCCTCTGTTAGACCTGGGTTCCTTGTGTGCTACATCACCCCCCCCCCCCCCCTCACTTGGGTGGTGAGAGGACCGGGGCGAGGATGTATGTAACATGGGACCTGACAGATGGGTCAGACAGTGGGGTCAGCAGCAGCCGCAGGGTATGAGCAGAGAGGGCATCTCTCTTCAGAAATGTCTTGCCGGAATGCCTGCTAAGAGCATAGCTTGGTGTAGCCCCTGGGCAGCTACCTGGTCTCTAGAGATATGATGCTATGCCCAAAAATGAGGGCTGTGGAGGGATGGGCGGTTGCTACTTTACCAATTCACCAATCATTCCTTTACCAGGGACAGTTAAAGGAGAGTTTCTAAGGTGTGTGTGTGTGTTGTGTGGTACACGAATGTGTGCACAGGACTAGTTGTCCTCTGTCATTCTCTACCTTGTGGTTTTGAAATATTTTTTCTCACTAACCTGGAGCCACAATTCTGGCCAGACTGCTGACTGCAGAACTCCAGGGTCCTCCTGTCTCCCCCCCCAAACCAGGATTAGGATTATAAATGTGACCCCACAGCTGGCTTTTTACATAGGCACTGGGCATCTAAACCCAGCATTGCCTGACTGGGCATCCCCCTCGTTCCCAAAGTTCTAGTTTTTTTTTTCCTTCACATTTATCTTAATTATGCATGTGCCAGTTTTGCTGCGCACAGCACGGCACACACGTGCGGGTCAGAGGACGGCGTTTAGGAGTCAGTTTTCTCTTCCTGTCACGTGGGTTCTGGTTTGATTTGGGTGACAAGTGCCTTTACTGATCAGCCATCTCCTCTCCCCAGCCCAAGTTCTAGTTCTATACCTAAATGTCATCAAGGATTTGGACATTCACCCAGTCAGCATCCCATAATGCAACTGGAGAGGCGGTCTTTCTATTTTAAGTTTTGTTACTTTTTGCTTCACCTTCCTCCCCTCAGGAGGGTCTCATGAAAGCACCAGACTGGCCTCACACTCCCTATGGTAGCCAAGGATGACTGTACCCTTCTGATCCTCCTGCCTCTACCCTGCCATGTGCTGGGATTATGGACATGTATTCCCACACCTGATTGTGCGAGTGTTAGGCATGGAACCCAGGGATTCACACACTCTAGACAGGCCACTCTACCAACTGAACTATATTCTGGCTCTAGATTTTTTGTTTTTTTTTGTTTTTTTGAAACAGGATCTCACTATGAAGAGACATGTTACTCTGGCTGTTCTGGAACTCAACTGTATAGACCAGGCTGGCCTCAAACTTGATTTTTTTTAAAGCACAACAAATTTATTAAGGAAAAACGAGAAAGAACTCCCAAGAGTTTAGGGGGCAGGGAGCTAAAAGGAAGATTACTTGGCCCTACTTTCCCTTTCGGCTCAGAATTCAATGCTAGGGGCCATGGAACTTATAAACCTATCCTGGCTCTGCTTTTTTGCTGTCCTGGGTGAACTTGCCTGGTTTGGGCCTAAAGAAAACCAACTGTAAGCCGCGGGACAGCATCTCTGGCAAGGGATAAATAAGGCTTAAGCATGTCTGTGCTCCAAAAGTGACTGGGCAGAAAGAATTTTGGCAGGAGTGTGTAGAAACCGGAAGGCAAGCAGCAGAGAGATTCCTGCGCAGTGTATAGGGAAATCACAGTGTTCCTGAAAGTGAGCAAAAATACCACCAGGGGGCGCTCAAAATCTTGTATTTCTACCCCCAAAGCTCAGTTTTCTGTGGCTGTTGCCTCCAAATCCACCAGAGATGAATGGTTTTTCGTTACCTAACTGATTTAATAAAATTTTAAAATAAATTTGTGTCTGACTTTCTTAATAATGTGGATATGGGCCTGCGGTCCCTCCTTACCGTAAGGCCCCCGCCAGGGAAGGAATGGGGAGGGTCACAGTGGAGGGACCGCGGCCTCAGAGTCCTGCTCCAACCGCTGGGACAAGTTTTCTCAAGAGCGAGGCAGTTCTGAGGTTCCCACAATCCAGCCTCCCGGGGGTGTTATGAAATCCGGCACAGTGGAAAGGAAAGCAATGCAAAGGTCAGAAGGGCTATCCCGAGGCCGCTTACCTCCAGTGTACCGCCTTCTCCTCCCTCATCCCAGAGAGGAAATGCCAGGGTGGGAAGAGGCAGATCCAGCAGCTAAACCATGACCTCAAGAACAGATTTTCCAGGAAGCCCCATCTTAGCATCCAAGGGATTCCTGGGAAAACTGGACCGTGAGGACAAGGTGGGGAGAGAGGCTTCAGCACCCGCCACACCCCTAGGGACCAGCAGTTTTCTCAGCGCCCAGCCCTAGCTCTGGCAGCCAGCGTGGGGTGCTGCGGACTCCCAGGGTGCAGCTTCCTGCCCTGGGAAGAGCGATTAGAGTTTGAAGAGGCTTGGAAAGTACCTTCCTTGGGGTCAAGGAAGCTGCTGATGTTCATGAGAATCGATCAGACGAACCAGAGAGCGTCTGGGACCAGTTCCTTCCCCCCACTGCCATAGGTCAGGAGGGGGAATTTAAACCAGTTTGGGTGAAGTCAAGGTTTCCCAGGCTTCTGGCAACTTTCTCCCGGCTGACCTCCAGCAGGTCCCTTAAACTCTGAGTCTTGGTTGTAAAGGGACATCAGATAGGACCTACTGGGTGAGGGGGCCAGCATGAAGAAAGGGAGGCCACGGGACTCTTAGACCAGTGTGTGGTTCTGCCTTTGTTTACTATAAGGCAGAGAGTAGACAAGACCAGAGTCGGGTTTGTTCTGTTTTCCTACTCTCTTGCTCCAGGTCCCATAGTCTCGCAGTGGATAAGAAGGTAGACCCCAGCTCATACATCCGTATGGGACCCTAGGGCCAGTTACTTAACTAAGACTTAGTTTTTCTCCTCTGTGAGGTGGGTCGCCTTTCCTCTGACCAGGTGCAGGTGGTTAAATGCCAATGGGTGTATCCCAGTGGCTCACCTTTGCTGCCCCATGCTTCTCAGAAGCCTCTGGGACAGGATCCACATTTGTGAAATGCCTGGGCTGGGTTTAGGTCAATAGCTCGGAGCCAGAGTTAGAGGCCCGGATAGTGAAGACTATGACTCCACGCCTAGCAGGGATGCGCAACATTTTGACATTGCAACATGACAGCGTCATCTACAATGTGTTGGGCTGCCAGGGCCCTGGGCCGCTACCTCCAGGATGGAAGAGTGGTTAGGGGTTGTCTGATGACCTACAGAGATGAATGGGGTTCAGCCTAGGATCACTTAGAGTGGGTAACTGTGTCTGCAGTGTTGAGAAGGATCTGAGGGTATGAGGGAACCCTTCCAGAATGGATAGATGCCTTGATTTGTTAACAGTGTCTTCTGTGGCTCAGGAAGAGAAAGTGGAGGCAGGGTGTCCATACCGGTCCCCCACCGAATGGACCAGCGGCCTACTGTTACAGATGCATGGGAGCAGTCAGTACTGGTGCGGCTTTACCTCAGGAACATCACCATGGACTGCTGGGGCAGAGTCTAGGGACAACCTCTTGGACCTGCTACCCCACCGCGTCAACACTTACCACGTTCCTGAGACGGCTGCAGAACAACTTCTCCCTTCCTGAGCTACAGTGCTTCATCTCAGACTCCCAACTGACCAGAGATGCAGCACTGCACCTCAGGCTGGGAGACAGGCGCTCCGCGCGAGCTTGGGCTGCCCTGTTCCGCTCTCGGGCTGCAGCCCTTCTCCTGGACAGGAGGAGGAGTGTAAGCCTCCCACCCTGCTCTCCCCTTGCCGGAGCCCTCTGAGACTGGAAAATTCCACCTTCTTTTCCTTTTTTTTTTTTAAGTTAGCTTTCTTGAGGTAGAGCCAATCCATTTAAAGTGTGCAATTAGTTTTTTTTTCTCTGCAGTGCTGGGAATGGAACTCCATGCCTTGCACGTATCATATACCTCCTGTGTCCACTCACCTCGTGGTCCCCTGCTCTTGTTCACCACCCATCTCTGTATACATTCTGGGCAAAATAGCACTTGTGAGAAGCCATCCCTCACTCCTTTAGACCCCAGGACACCTTCTTCATGTTCTTGTCCACCCTGTGAACTCTGTTTCTTCCCAACTCTTGAGGTAGAATTTTCTTCTGTGAGCACATTCTCCTTCATGGGGAAAGGGAGCTGGCTGGATTCCCTCAGTGCCCAAATCAGGGCCATGATGAACGCTGCTTGAGTTGCAAACCACCTCATCCTCTCTCTGGGCCCATCCGCACTTACCTCTGCAGTTCCCTGAGGCCAGGGCTCCTTTGTTATAATGTGGGGTCTCTAGAAACTGCACATGACAACAGACATAGCAGACATGTGCTGGTCGCTGACTGAGTGCCATGTGGAGAATTATTTTCTTCTATGGGCGTGGCTTGTGTGGGAACTTCCAGGTGAGCAGGGTACCCCAACCCCAAACCACCCACTCACCCCTGCTCTTGATAAGATCCCAGGGTCCCGGAAGACCTTTGCTTCATGGTGACTGTGGTGGCCTTGATGCTGGATGACACACACTTTCAGGGTTGTCTGTAGGTAGGCTTTTCCTCAGGGCTGGGAAAGAACATAAAAGAAAGTTTGCCTCCCTTTTAGAAACCCCATAGCTCCTAGGCCTCCAACAGGGATCTAGCCAGCGCGACCCCAAGGTGGGGATGGGGTGCGGGAGCAGTAGGAAAAATGTTCTCTGATTTGCTGTTAAGGCCAGGATACTTTCGTCCTCAGGCGTCCCCAGCCCAATCCAACTTCTTTCTGTCTGCAATTGTCAGAAACTTTCCACGGCTCTCTTACCAGGAAATTTTAAACACAGGACTCTCTTGGGAGTCAGAACACCGTGTTCTCTTTACTCTGTTCCCACAGCTCCCACAGACCCTGGGAGAGGCATCACTGAACCTGGCCAAGGGACAATCCAGTAAGTAGCTGGTGGGGTTGGGGAGGTGGTGGACACAGCCCTGCTGGGCCACACCGAGTCCCTGCCTTCCCAGGGTGCAACTGTGCCCAAAGCCCTTTGGCCTATACTTCCTTTGCTTTCTGGGGGAAGCAGATGGAGTGGGTGACCGTGGAGGTCATTTGGTGGCACACCATTTGGGTTGTCCCCTGCCACCCTGTCTGCCCTCCTCTCCCCCTTATCCTCCTTCTCTTGTTCCTTTCTTTTCCTTTTTTCTTTCCGGAACCAGAGACATATGTAGATCAGGCTTAGCTCAAACTCATTCAGTGTGTAGAACTCCTGATTCTCCTGCCTCCACTTTTAGGAATGCTGGGATTACAGGCCTGTGCCACAATGCCTGGCAGCCTGGGGTCCTAAGCGTAGGGAAGAAAGCCTGGCTTGGGGCCTGGCAAGCCACAGAAGACGCGACAGTGTGGTACTGAGGCTGTGCTCTCACGCCATGGTTTTCAGCTGTGGTTAGTGTTAATTCCCCATCTATAACAAGTATGTAAGAAGATTCACCTTACACCCTCAAATGCAACTGCAGGCAAAAGCGACAAATAGGACATTTGATGGCTAGGTCCGGGGCAGGATGTAGAGCCAGTTCCACCTTCTGGTCAGTTTGTGGGGCTGGAAGAGATCACCTTGGCTAGAGGACCAGGAGTGGAGGCGGGGTGAGGGGGGGGCAGGCATTTTAGACTTGCAGATATGTGTTCAGAAAAGGGAACTGAGAGCCACTGCTATCCCACCTTGGGATAAAGGAGAGCACAGCAAAAGTTTTATATATTCGGGGTGGGCTACAGGATCTGGACAGAAGGTGGTCCATCTTTCTTAAGGAGAAGTAAATGGCTGGACAGTGCTGAGAGGCAGGTGTTCATCCAGGAAGGGTCTTTGCCTCGTCTTCCTTGTCCCATCCTTGGATAAAGACTGTCTAGTTCTGGCCCTGTGATTCTAGAATCATCAAGCTGGTGAACGTTTAACTACACATATCCCCATAGGTCTCCAAGGTTCCAGAGAAATACAATCTCCCCCCCCCCCCCGCTGGTAAGAGTACAAGTCATACTGGGCTTCTTAGTTCAGAGCAGCCGGGCCTGGCCCCTCACCTTAACCTCCATGCTGAAGGCCTCAGTTTCTTAGTCCTCTGGGTTTGGGACAGGGTCTCATAGTTATGCTAGCTCATTCTGCAGATCCAGCCAGCACTGCTTTTGTGTGCTTGGGGACTATGCCCATGCACTTGTGGTTAGCATGGCCTCAATACTGTCGGCGCCCTTGCAGGGCACGGAAGGCTGAAGTGGGAGGAAAGCACTGGGCAGGGCAATGGGGGCAGACTCAGCAGAAGTCCCAAGAGCCTGTGAGAGGACTGGCAAGAGCTTATGGCCAGGGAGGTCCCTTCCTCCACCCCCTGGGTAGCTCAGAAGGCCTCCTGGAAGGGTTGGGGTGGGGACTGGGATGGCGGGGAGGAGCAGTGGGACAGGAAGGTGAGCCTTCTGGCTCTCTGACTCCGGAAACATACGTGTACTGTGCTGGGCTGGTAGGCAGAGCTCATCTGCCTCCCTCACTTCTTCACTGAGAAGAGGAATGTACTCCAAGAAAGGCTCCTTCGCCCTGTGGTACTGTCAGAATATGGGAGAGCTTGGGATCCAGGCTCTGTCTCCAGCCCTCACAGTTATTTCTCACTGAGCCCCTTCTTCTCTGGCGCTCTGATACTTGGTTCCCCATTCTGTTTAAAGAGGTGATTTGAAGCAGTTGGACTTCGGATCTTACCTTGCACTTGGCATTGACTCTCGGCATCTTGGCATTGCTGCAGGGGGTGGCCCTCTTTTTCTCCTTTTCCTACGTCTTCAGAAAATGTCTCCAGGCTAGGGGAATCTCTGGCTTCTGTCTGTTGGGAAGCTCCTGGGAGGGGTGAGAGGAGGGGGAGGCTGAAGGAGAAAATAAACAGTGTTTGTCTGGATAGTCTCAGGCCCAGGCAGGACGGACCACTCCGTGGCTCATGCCCTTATATGGCAAGGGCTGCTGGAGCTAGGAACCCTGCCTGTCATTCCTCACCCCACTCACCACTCAACAGGGACTGAGAGCCACCACTGGTCACCTGGGCTGCAGCTAAGAAGGCAGGAAAGGCCAAGCACACATCCCAGGAATCACCTATGGGAACTGAGCAGCCATCTTGGCCTCTGATTGGAGTAGCAGGTGGAGGGTCAATACTGGGTTGAAGGGAACAGCCTGGGCCAACTAACTAACTCCCGTCTCACAGAGACCCCCTCCTTCTCGGGACCTCTGTTTCTCTCTGTATAAAATGCCAGCATGGACGAGGAGAAGTTAATCAGCCCATGGGGTGAGAGCAATTGCTTCCCCATTTTGCAGAAGGTGAAAACAGGCCCCAGAGAGGCTAAGAACAGTTACGCAACTGAATGGGAAATGAGGTAGGATTTGACTCAGGTCTGTCTGGTATCAGGGCCTGGGATCTGGCATCGGGGGTCCTGAGAGGGGCAGATTGCATTGACGCAGAATAAAGGGGACAAATTTAGCCATCACACGTGCTACGCAGGAAGTTGATTGTGCTGGAGATGTGCCCCTGGGAAACCAGGACTGCTGTAATGCTCCCCACACAGCCTAAGGGGACCAGGTCTGTCAGACAGGGGCAATGTGCTGTTTACTGGGTGTCCTCAGCGTATGACACAGGGCCTGGAACAGATTAGGGCCACAGAGGAGGGACCTGTGGAAGTGCTGAATGAATAAGCCTCGCTGGTCACAGCTGTGCCCTGGTCACAATTCCAGCTCTGCAGCCTGTTCTGAGGATCAGTTAAAGCGATGGATAAGCAAAGAAAGGAAGCCAGGCCGTGGTGGGCACACGTCTGTAATCCCAGCACTCGGGAGCAGGCAGTGGCAGGCGGAACTACTCTGTGAGTCTCGAGGTCCCGCCTGGGTTCTACAAGAGCTTAGTTCTATTAGCCGGCTCCAAAGCTACAGAGAAACCCCCATCTCAAAAAAACAAAAAACGGAGAGAGAGAGAGAAAGAGAGAGAGAGAGAGAGAGAGAGAGAGAGAGAGAGAGAGAGAGAGAAAAGAAAGCAAGCACGGAGTTGGCTTTGCTTCTCTGTGCACAGGTCCCTCTGCCCTCTAAAGTGGCCTCCAGCGTCTCCCTGTGCTGATGCTTTCTCAGCTGTTTCCCCTCAGTCCAACTGTGGGACCAAGGGGACAGATGTGCTCAGGACCCAGGCCCTGAACTCTGCTTGGAACCTCAGGCTGGGCCCAAGTCCCAGACCAGCAGCAATGACCGTGGGAGAGGCTGCAGAGGGGAGCCCAAGGGGGTGGAGGAGTGGGCTGCTGGGAACGACTCAGAAATGTGCCTCACACAAGCACGACATCCTGTGTGCTCTCAGGCCGGCCCTGGAACCTCCCTCACCCCATCCATCATCCTGGCATCTTCTCTGAAGGCTCCTTCCTGGGGCTGGGTGGGGGAGGGGGTGGGGGCTCCCGGCTGACTGTCCCCTTGCCAGAGAGAGTGCAGCTGGCCACTCTATGGGCCTGCTTAATGTCCGCCCTGAGGGTCGCGGGCGGAAGGAGGCGTCTGCAGCCTCCTAATCCAATTTGTTTATAACAGTCTCTGCAGCTCGTTTGCTCACAAGTGAGGAGCGGGCGTGTGCTGTGTTGGGGTGCACGTTCACACACATGTGGAGGCTACACGGGGTGAACAGGTGGGCTGTGTTACATAAGCCTTGTCTCCCATCCATGGACTAGTCCCTTTCTGCTGCCCTGCCTCCCCTCTTTCATCTCCAGTTCTTCCTGTTTATTCCAGCCCTGATAGATCTGCACCAGACTCCTCTGCATACTCAGACAGGGCTGAAGAATCACCTCCACCCCTGGGAGCTGCTGTTATCAATAGCTTAGTCCTTGCCCAGAGCCCCAGGATCCCAGGTAACCCTCCTACCAAGCTCTTCCATCTCTAAGGAAGATTACTATTGTGTGTGTGTCTTCTTCAAGCCAAGCTGACTTCCTGTTGCAGTTGGAAGAGAACAGAGAGGGATGGGAAGGGGTCTCACACTGTTGGGTGTCCCTCCTCTTTGCTTCCATTAATTCACCTCCATTCCAGCCTCCAACACTGCTGAAAGGCTGCCCCATGGCTAGGCTCTGCTCGTTGAGATTCCCAGCATTCTCTCTGAGAGCATGGGGATGAGGAGCTTGTTTGAGGGTCACAGGCTATTCCTTGAGTTCCCTGAGTTGGGGTGTATGTGGGGAACACTTACAGTTCTGGGAGCAGGCTGCCACCGCTGTCCGTTTTCTGGTTCTCGGGAGGATTTCTCTCTGGGGCTCCTCATTCTCTAGCGTAGTGGGGAATTTGACTAGCTGTCACTCTTGCCTGAAAGGAACAAAAGGTCTGGCTCTTCAGAAGTATTCTGGGCCACTCTGTGACCAGAGTGCTGAACCCCCAAGAGCCTGTGCCTGATATTGCTTTCCGAGAGACTAAGAGAGTGCCTGGACCACTCTGAGCCCAGCCTTGGGCTGACTTGCTGAGGTTTATCAAGCCTCATGGAATTGTCCTTTGGGCCCTACATGGCCAGGATCCCTGCTGTGCCCACCTTTGAGAAAGAGAGATCACCTTCCCTTTTAATGCGGCTGGACCGGTCAGTGAAAGTTCTGCTCTCCAAGGGCATTGCCCAGAGACACTGATGGCCAGTGGTCCCTCCCATCTCTCATATCACAAGTGGGCTGTGCTGGAGAAGGCCACAACCTGGGGTAACTCGGTGACGGAGACTGTAACCTTCTCCCAGTAACACAAGGCTCTTGGCCTTGTAGAATAGCCCTGGAAGGGTACAGCAACTGCTGAGGTGGGAGGGGACTGAAGAAGGCCTTGCAGCTTGCTCAAGGCAATCTTGACTGACCGGGGTTCAAGGCAGACCAGGAGCCAGGCTCAGCTGCCTATCCCCTGAGCTCGGATGACCATAAAGCAAAGTTCATGCGGTCATTGCCAAAACCAACGCCTTCTCCCAGGGGACAAGACACAGCTGTTCTCTTGGGAGAGACGGTCTACCTTAGCTTTCCTTTGAGGCTCCCTCCCACACACGGGTTCCACAGCTCTTGATCCCAGGGCCCAGTTACCACTTTAAGCTTGTACAGAATACGGGAGAGGTTTGAATCTCATCCCTAACCCTTCCCAGCTGTGTTTCAGGATCCTCGTCTTCACCTGGCTTATGACCTCACATCCTTGCTTTAGACAGTCGGGGCAGTGGATAGCAAGCACAGTTCTAGGCACAAGGCAAGCCAAGACTAAGTGACGGCAGTTTCTATTGTTAGCGTGGTAAGTGCAGGGGCGGGGCAGGAGGGTGGCATCTGGAGGTGTGGATACCGACGACAGGAGCCACCCCTGCCTGGCCCCTCCTCATGTTCCTTTCTGTACAGCTTTCCTCGGCTTCTGTTTCCAGATGCCCTCAGCCCCTTGTCACCCTGTAAAGTTCACCAACCTCACACGCTCCCTACTTCCTCCCCAGGGAATGGTGTTCTGGGACTCTTGAGCAAGCCCTGGGAATGCAGCATGAGGTAAAAACCAGCAATGCAGGGCAGAGAGAAGAGGGAAGAGAAGGGTGCTCCTGGCTCCTCTGGAACCCCAAACTTTGCCTCCAGCAACTCAGATGCTGGGGTGAGAGGAAGGCCTAAACACCTCGATCCCTAATTTCCAACGAGGGCAAAAAAAAAAAAGAGTGGATTTCCGCCCAGCTTCCCTTGGCATCTCCAAGCAAGATGGGGGAGAAGAGCTGGGAGCTCTTGATGCACCTCCCCCTTGCTAAGAATGTTTGCCCAGTTCTCATTAGGAGCCTTCTTATGGAATTTTACAAATGAAGAGACCAAGGATCTCAAGGATCACAGCACCCCCTCAAGGTCACAGGAGTCCCAGTCCGCCCCATGCAATCCAGCACGCACCGTCCTCGCTCCCCTGAAGCTCAGACCGTCCTTGTCTTGGAGGGAAGGAGGCTGAGAAGAGGGAAAGCGGTTTTGGTATGAGCAGAAGTCATCTGGGCCCTGGCAAGGCCATCAGAAACTGGGAGCAACGGTTTTCTTGTGGGTGTAGCTGTCTTTCCTGTGCCATCTCTCTCGTTCGTTGAGTATTTGTTTTAAACAAGCAAAACCCCACTGCCGTTATAAAAGCCTTGCTTCTGTCCTGTTTGCCTTTTTTGGGTTTGTGTATATGTTAGTGTGTTCCTGTGTGTGGGTGTCTGTGGTGGTCTGATGGTCACAAAGGAGGGGAAAGGGGATAGGGCTATGGTGCAAAGGGACAGCTCCATCTTGGGTTAGGAATGCATGGGCATATTACCAGTGAGTGTAAAGACCAGAGGTGGTTGACATTAGGTGTCTTGTATAGTTCGCCAACATTTTTTTAAAAAAATTATTTAATTATATCTCTCTCTCTCTCTCTCTCTCTCTCTCTCTCTCTCTCTCTCTCTCTCTCTGTGTGTGTGTGTGTGTGTGTGTGTGTGTGTGTGTGTGTGTGTAAGTACAGTGCTCTCAGAGGGTACAAGGAGGTGTTGGAGCTCCTGGGACTGAAGTTGCAGATGGATGTGAGCCACCATATGGATGCTGGGGTTTGAACCCAGGTCCTCTGCAAGGACAGTGTTCTTAACCACTGGGCCATCTCTCTACTTATCATCTAGAGGGATCTAGGCATCCTTTCATCTTGGCCTCCTCAGCACTGAGATTATAGGTGCTATCAGAGCATCTGGCTTTTACGTGGTGCTAGAATCTAAATCCAGATCGTTCATTGTGCATGGCCAGCACTTTACCAGCGTCCATCCCCTTCCCACCCTGCCCGTCTTCCCTGCTTTGCAAAGAACAGGGTCTCCAGTACTGCAGGGCTTTGTAGGAATGGGCATTGGGCTTGTTTCCTGGATAACAGATACTGTTTTCTTCTGGACCATTGAGGGCAAGGAGATTAGCAGGCGCCTGCATATATAACCCCCACAGCTCATGTGCGTGGGTCTCCCCCTCTCTGCGTGTCAGGAGCCACATGTGCAGGACATGGTGGGAGTGGAAGGGACTTCCTGATGACAGGACTCTCCCAACTGACCCCGTCCCCATCTCCCTTCCCTCGCTGCTGCACTGCAGTAGGACCTGAAATCTTGGTGCGTCCTGGTCTCACGCCCTTGTTCGGATGAGAACACTGGGGCGCGGAGAGGCGAAGCAAGGGATGCAAAAGGAATGCTTGAAGTCAGCTGACATCCAGCTAAGGTCCTGACCTCATCTATTGACTGAAAGATATCATTGGTCGACACAGGGGGCCTCTGGGAGGAAAGTGGGGGAAAGAAGAAGAAGAAGGCCTTAAGTTCCCTGGCTTTGAAGATGGAATAATCATGACTTCCTTCTCCAAATAGCTTTTGGCCCTTCCTAGAAGCCAGATGGCGGATGTTTGGAATGTATGTTGTAAATACTGTTTCAGGAGGGGGTGGGGGACTGATGCGTCACTTTCTCCAGTAACCAGAAAAAAGATCTGAAGGAGGGCAAGAGGAGGGAAGCCGGCTGTGAAAGGATTTGGAGGAAAGGAGAGGAGAGGAGAGGAGAGGAGAGGAGAGGAGAGGAGAGGAGAGGAGAGGAGAGGAGAGGAGAGGAGAGGAAAGGAGACATGTGTGTATGTGTGTGTGGGTGTGTGTGTGCATGCTCATGTGGTGGTGGTGACATGTGTGAGTGTGTGCATATGTGTGGTGGTATGTGTGAAGTGTGTATGTGTGTGCACGCACGTGTAGTGGTGTGTGTGTGTGCGCGCGCGTGCACGCGTGTGTGGTAGTGTGTTTGTGTATGTGTGTGTGTGCATGCATGTGTGTGTGACGGCCACAAATGAGGGTAAAGGGACGCGAGACAGCAGCAGCTGGGGAAGGGGCTGTGGTGCAAAGGGACAGCTCCATCTTGGGTTAGGAATAAATCCTACATCTAAAAATAACTCAGCCTCTCCCCCAGCAGGGCTGAGAAAGGCACACTTGCCCTTTTATGGTAAGAAAAGCATCTCAGAGGGAAGCTGGGCTGGAGCCTACAGCTCTGGATGGAGCCCAGCCATGGGGTCTAGGGTGGGACGGGGCTGGTAGGGGTCCAACCTGATGGGCTGTCCTGACCCGAGTCCCCTACTGTCTGTGAAGGATGAGCTGAGGTGAGGGCAGCAGGGTCCACCTGGGAAAGTCAGTGGATCTGCTGGATGCTAGTATTAGGTCCCAAGAAAGCTCCTATCGTCTGCTTGATATTGGTCTTGGGTCCTGATGCCTCTAGTTCATACCAGGATGGCTCTTGTGCCCATTATCCTGAAAAGCACTGTAGACCACAAAAGGGCACTGACTTGGGAGTCAGTCCTCCTCCAGTTTTAACTGGCTTTGCCACCTTGAATGCTGTGCTAACTTCCCTCACTGGGTTAATTTTATTTACTTATTTAACTATCTATTTATTTATTACTTTTGTTTTTAAATTATTATTTATTGTTTTTTTTTAAGGTAGCATCTCACTGTGTAGCTCTGGCTGTCATAGAACTCACTATGTAGACCAGGCTGGCCTTGAGTTCACAGAGATAGACCTGCCTCTCTTCTTCCCAAGTGCTGGGACTAAAGGTCTGAGCCATTATGTCCCAGAGTCCCCTTATGACCACTAGGGTTTCCTAGTGCAAGGCTCAGGCTCACCCTGGACTCACTATGTACCCCAGGCTAGCTCTGAACTCATAGCAGTCTTCCTTAGGTTTCTGAGTGCTGGATTTCAGGTGTGAGTCACCACGCCACACTTGCTTCCACGATTTTTCTCTCTCTGGGAATTTCTTGGCTGGAAAGCAAAGCTTGGGCATAGAGGAATCTGGAGGCTGCTGTTTTCTTCCTGCAGCCCACCTGCTCCCTCTGCCAAGCCTCCTGGGTAGATTAAGATGAGCGAGGCAGTACATCATGGGACGGGGTGGGGGGGATTCCTCTGCTTTTCTGGCTCCTCGGATCTAGAACCTGCTGAAGACACTGAGGCCTCTTGTTTAAGTCAGTCATATAGAGAGCTAGGCAGAATCAAATAGAACCAAGGGCTTCCCCATCCCAGCCTTGGTGGTTCCTTGGTGGCCGCCTCCCATTTGCAGTTCCAACAGCTTGGGGACCATCTCTAGCCACATAAAGGGACTTAGAGGACAGAACAGCAGGAACTGGCAATAGGTTGCTATTAGCGGACAATGGACCCTGACATGTTCCGGTTGGGTACCTGCCTCTCCTCTGTCCCTGCCTTTGGTATGAGGAGCCTCCAACATTGCCTCCAAACTGCCTAGAAGGCAAAGGAGCCCTAAAGGATGCATGTACTTAGACAGTGTGATCTTGGGGAAGCCTCTCCTCAGCTTCTTTACCGTTGACATGAGGAGATGGAGCTCTGATGCCTGTATACAAGGACTATTTTACCCAGACGTCACCAGGTTACCAGCGGGAGCACATCAGAAAGTGTTCTAGTGTTAGCCAGCCTGAGGCAGGGGCTTACCACTCACAATCGCCCAGGCCTCTGCTCCACACTGTCTGCTTTTATTCAGGGGAAACCTGGACTCTGGGCTCAGGAAGGCTCTAGTGCTGAGCATCCCTGCCCTGTCTGTTGACCTGGCTGCTGTTTGTCTTCACTGCTCCAGGACTCTCCCCAAGCCTGACTGGTTCCTGAGCATCTTCTCTGGACCAACCACCTCCCCAGGCTCTAGAAGGTAGTGGACTACCTGGAATTGCTCCTGCATCCTAGCTCACCATACTGACTTTTGTGACTCAGCCTAGGGAAGCTGCTTGCTTCTTTCACTGCTGGGGAAAAAAGAGGGAGCAGAAGGAAAAACCGAGGCATCTTGATTGTTAATCAGCTGCTTTCCTGTGACCCTGGTGGAATCTCCATGCAGACTCTCTGGAGCGTGTGAACGGGCTCTCAGCCACTCTGCCCCCATGGATCTCACTCCTGCAGGCTGGGAGGCCATTGGATGGATGGTCCCTAGGGACCTTGTTCTCGTAAATAGTATCTAGGCCTCTCTGGTCAAGCCTGGAGTCCCCTGGGAAGAGCAAAAGATCACAGTAGACTAAGAGGAAGAAGGGGGTAGGGGAGCCCAGGAAGCCTCTGCACAAAGTCAGTGCAGGACTGACATCCTATCAGTCTAGAATCGGACATGCAGGCAGGTAGGCAGTGACCTATGCTCCATGGTTGTCCCATGGCAGCCTGGGAAGGCATGTGAAGTCGCAGGCCTTGGGGGGGAAGTGCCCATAGGGACTCTGATACCTAACTTTTCTCTCTGTTGTCACTGCTAATCTACATGCTTCTTGGGATAAGAAGCTCATTACTTCCAAATCCCCGCCCTTCCTGCCCCAGGAACAAGACTATTGGAGACTCCCCTCTGGAGGGCAGATGCCATGGGCATCTCTGGGGCTTCATGTGCTGTCCTCTGAGCTGCAGACTTCCTGCTCCTCTGGAATCTCTGAAGATGTTTGAAGTTAGTGACTATAGTCCGCTGATTCCCTGTCCTGACTCTTCTGTCCCCTTTCTTGACATCTGTGGTCACATTTCCTCATCTCCGTGCTCCTCTGGGGTCCTTGGTCTGATGGTGTTTTGGGGAAGAAGAACAGATTAAGGGCAAGTACCAACAGAACTAAAAAGCCTTCTGACTCAAGCCATTCTAGAACCCTCTGCCCGCCGCCAGCCTCAGTGAGCTGATAGGCTCTGAAAACACCTTTGCAGTTTTGCTTCTTAGAAATTCCTAGCTGGAGGTGGTGGTGCACGCCTTTAATCCCAGCACTCAGGAGGCAGAGACAGGCGGATCTCTGTGAGTTCGAGGCCAGCCTGGTCTACAGTCTACAAGAGCTAGTTCTAGGACAGGAGCCAAAGCTACAGAAACCCGGTCTCAAAAAAACGAACAAACAATGACAACAAAAAAACCCCAAATAATTCCTCATCCTGCCATCTCTCCTTCATGTAGCAGCTTCCCCTCAGGTGGAGTCTTGGTGTCTACATGAACTGGTCATGAGCTGCCTGCCTTCCCCCCCCCCCCCCCCCCGCCAGTCCCAAATGGTGTACCAGGACCTGCAGATCTCAGCAGGGCATGTCACTGCCTTAAGTGTAATGGTGACAGAGCCAGGGCCAGGCCCTCGTCCAGTTCACCTTAGAAGATACCCTAGGCTCTTCGAGGTTGGTATGCCTGAGATCTATTGGCTCAAGAAAGGCTGGCAAATGAGGGGTGGCATCCTGGCTACTACTTACACAAGGTAGCCTGTTTTGACCTGTTCCCATTCCTGTTTGGCTGGGCGAAGCAGAGGAGGAAGGGTAGAGAGACTTGGTTCGGCGGGGCAGGGTTCATTTCAGCTGCCTCCCTGTGACACAGTTAGGGTCCACAGTAGTACAGACAGACATGGCTCATGAGGAGGTGCCATAGGGTCACCTTTCCTTGACCTAGCTCACCGTTCCTTCTGCAAGACTCTGAAGGGCTCTGTGGGAAGGGGCAGTCCAGGACTGACGAGGCCTCCAGTCAGATACAGACCACTTGGCAGATGCTCACTGGAAGGGTCTGACTGGAATCTGCATGTTCTGTCCTCAACTGGTTGAGAGTAGGGGGTTCTGTCACCATAGTTATTCTAAATTCGGAAGGCACAGAGCTTCCTCCCCTAAATGCCAAGTGTCTTATCAAGCTGGAACTGGCTCTCTGATTCACGGCTCTCTTGTCAGGTTCTATAAAACCACGGTTAAGCATATGGAGTCAGCCAGATTTGGGACTGAGTCCCAAATCAAATCCCTGTGTGATTGTGAGCAAATAATCAGACCCCTCTGAGCCTCTGGCTGACCTGAGGGATGAAGGTACTTACCTCAGGGCACAGGGCAAGGTGGCCTTGATACACAGCAATTTAGTTGTGTGGGAAATGAAAATGCCCGGAATAGATCATGGGGTCCCGTGTGTGCCAAGCAAGCACTTCGCCATTGGCTCACAGCACCCCCAGTATGAAAACTGTTCTTTGAGACAGGATCTCCTGTAGCCCAGGCTAGCTTGGAACTCACTATGTAGCTGAGTATGGCCATGAATTCTTGATCCTTCTGGTATGTGCTAACAGCATGTACTGACAGACCTGGCTTGAAATTGTTATTTTTCTCTTTTTTCAATAATAATAATAATAATAATAATTATTATTATTATATGTTCACTTGTATTTTGTCTGCACATATGCCTATGTGAGGATGTCAGAAGCTCTGGAACTGGAGTTACAGACAGTTGTGAGCTGCCATGTGCGTGCTGGGAATTGAATCCAGGTCCTCTGGAAGAGCAACCAGAGCTTTTAACCACTGAACCATCTCTTCAGTCCTGAGAACTGTTATTTTTGAAGGAATGAGAGCATACTAGTCCTCAGCATCCAAGAAGCTAGGACTCAGCAGGACATCCCCTCCCCGAGAAGCTGCCTGGGGCTGTGGCAGCTATGTTTTCTTGCATAGGCCCCGTATGCCAGTCATTGCTCCATGGACTTCACGAGCTTCAGCTCCTTCAATCCAATCAGCGCAGCAAGCTATCCTTGTTATTAAGTAGCTCAATCTTCCTACTTTACAGATGGTGTATTAGAGGCTCACGGAATGGCAGCTGCTTTCAGGCAAATGCAAGATTCAAACCCAAGCAGCCCGTGCAGATCTGGCCCTGTGATCCCAACTTCCTGTGATCTCACGTCATTCTTACAGCATTCTGATCATCTTTGCCTCATTTCGGGGGGGACCCCCGCCCCACCCCCCACAGAACTCTGCATTCTCAACAGACCCAAAAGTGGCTTGAAGGAGCTGGATTGTGCGGGCCAACGGCGTGGGCGAGACCCACTGCGCATCAGGCATGCTTCAAATTGGAGAAAAGGTTTGTGGCGTCTGTGAGATTGCCTCCAGTGGATTCTTTGGCAAGCAGGAAAATGGCTGACCCCAGAGCTCTCGCAATGTGTGCTGATGTCAGGTCCCCATGGGGTTTGTCTAAACAGGCTGTGAGCAGGGATTGCTCCCGGACTTTACCCACCCAAGCCCTGCAGCTCACTCCCAGGCATTGGACCCAGGGTGCACCAGGGTGACTATTGCTCAGATCCCACCCCGGGGTCTTCCTAAGAGTGTGTGATATAGGCGCTCTGATAGGGCAAATTCCTAGGCATCCATGCGGACGAGGGTCGGCAGCCTGCAGAATACATATGAGTGTGCCTGCCTTCCTTCCTCCACGCCCCCGCTCCCCTTCCTTCTTTTGTGGTACTAGGAATGAACTAATGCTAGACAAATGCTCTACTACTGGACTACATCCTCAGCCCCCTTCTTACATTATTTGATGTATACAAAATAAAGTATATATATATATATATATATTTTTTTTTCTTCAAGAAATCCTACCATTTCTAGTGTGGTCAAGGAGAGGGGTCTGCCAGTGAGACATGTAGAAATAGCCTGATGGAAGACCATACACACACACACACACACACACACACACACACATACACAGTGACTTTCCATGCTATCTTCAGGCCACACCCAGGACCCAGTAGCCTCACTCCAGGTATAAACTGGAAAAATTCTGGCCTCTGTGCTCAGGAGGTTGTTTAAAACTGAACAAAAAATAGAGGACAACATTTCTTATGCCTCCTCTCTTCCTCTTCTCCTTCTACTTCCAGGATGTAGCCCTGGATGACCTGTAACTCATTAGGTAGACCAGGCTGGCTTTGAACTCACAGACCCGCTTGACTCTAACTCCTGAGTGCTGGGATTAAAGGCATGTGCCACTACACCCAGCTTTCTCAAGGTTCTCTGAGCCACTCCAGGACCTGAGCCCCAGGGCAGTTCTGATGGAAAACTGAAGAAGTGGCAGGGCCACCATCAAGGACCTTGGAGACCTCCTCCTGGGAGGAGTCTCACCTGGGGAGTCACTCAAAGCTTGGGTCTGTGGCAACTCAGGGTCTGGAACTTTCCATTCTGCAGAGCTGTATTAGCTTTTTTCCAGAACTGGCCAGCAAGAGAAAGGGCTGAGGTTGGCCACAAAGCTGTAGTGTGGCTAGGGCACCAGCGCCTGTCTCCTCTGTTTTGGGACAGTCTCATGGCTGAGGGACAGCAGTGGCCTCAGCTGGGAGACTTTCACCAAGCCCCAGTACAAATCCTGAGATGGGAGTCTCCTCCATATGTCTGGCTTCCTCATCAGCACTCAGGGGATCTGGGCCAGGTGAAGAGCAGGCAGATGGAGGCTGGGTTTATGCCTCCTACCTAATTTCTCGTGGTGAGAGCTTGGGTGGGTTGTGGTTTATGCCACAGCCAGGGACACTGGGATCATTTAATCTCTCCCAAGAATAATCTTAGGAGAACTACAATAATGCAAACCATTTAGCTGGTGTCTGGCTCCTGGGCATGCCCCCATACATATTCTACCCATGAAATTTATTGGACACTTGCTAGGAGGTCCACATGGCCATAAGCAAAGCGAGAAGTTGGAGGCTCTTGGTAGAGACAGCAGCCTCGGGCAGCCAGCACACATATACAGTGTCGGACCTCTCTGTAAAATGGGAACGATCGCACCTAGCTCCCCAAGTCCTGCAAGGTTCCACTGAGTTGCCTCAAGTAAAACTCTCAGATTCCCGGACCTCCTAAGCGCTCAACAAAAGAAAGCAATAGATTTCTTATTTACAGTACCTGAAGGAGCCCCTGGCTGGGCAGACACACACTCTGCCCTGGCTCTCTTGTCAGCGGATGGACCCAGAGCTATGATTTCTCTCTGGGGGTTGCCGATGCCCAGCTGTGTCCTGAAGGTCTCAGGTTGCTCTGCAGCTCTGGGGACTTGCATTGCTGGTGCCCAATTCCAGGCAGAGGGTGAGAGCAAAGGGAGTTGTCTAAAGCTGGTTGCTCTTTGCCTGTTTCCTCTGACTGGGCTTTATTTTACCTCTCTCTTTCTAGAGTCTTCTCTCTCTAGGGCACTCTGGGCATTTCCTCCCTCCCCCTGTCTCATTTCCTCTCCCTAAACATAGCTGAGACACATATGTCTCTTATTCCTCACCACGGCCACATGGGGTGAGAACTTAAGCTGCACCTATTCCGTAGATGAAGGAGCCTAAGCCGAGATGGCTGACGACTGGACCAAGCACTTTGATATGTAAACAAGCCCAGAGTTGGGCCCCATCCCTTCCGAGCCATATGGCCTTGGGTGACCAGGTGCAAGAAGAGCAGATGTTGTGTAATCTGAAACTGGAGGACTGTGCTCCTTTCGGGGGCCCAGATGGGGCCACTGTGTAGGCCCAAGGAGTTGGATGTTGTCTGTGTGTTCCAATCTGAGCTCCGCCTGGCCCCCACACTGCCCATCACAGGCCTGCCTTCCAAGGTTCTGGAAACCGCCTGTGATTTCTTCACCCCATTCCTGGCCCGAGGTCCTGCACTTGTGGCTTATTGCATCAGACATCATCTCTGAGCCCACCAGAGGCAGCATAGCACCCTGGGGAAACCAGATCTAGGGCTTCAGCTAGACACCCTGAGGGTGTTCTCCATCACGTAGGCTCTAAGCCTCCAAACAGCCCTCAGGGCTTTGACCAATTGCTTGAATGCAGAATCTATGCCCAAAAGGTGCTATAGCCCAGGAATCCCGAGGGAACTTCCCCCCAGATGGCTCAGAAGCCACACCCTGCATCTCCAGACCATTTGGTCCAGTTACACATCTCGATGGATAAGCTGACCCAGAGAGGGATGGGTACCTTCCCATAGCCATATAGTCCAGCACTGAGTGCAGATCTAGGATAAAGTTCAGGCCCTACCTCCTCAGTGTTCCTTCCTAGTCCCCCCCTTTTACACACAGTCAGCACCCCATCCTTCCAGCCCTTGGCCTCCTACTCCCTGGTTGCCTGAGTATACACGGCTGCCCCACCCCCAGCTTTGGCTTTTAGAACCGTTATTCGGAAACAGTTTTCCTTAGCAGGAGCTCCAGATTCTTGGAGCTGTGGTGTGAACACCTGGTACAACAAGGCAGAGTGCTGTCAAGGTAGAGGCAGGGCTAACTGCCCAGATGCAGCACCGTGGGAGCTTGGCCTGCCAAGGACATAGGCTCAGACCCTCGTTCCTCATTCAGCAGAAGCAGTCAACAAGCCCATAGCACTGGAGCTGGCCAGGGCTGGGCTGATGCTTGGTGATCACCGGATCCAGTCCTGGTACAAATAGGGAAACTGAGATCCAGAAAGGCAGATGGCCCATAGCAATTCAATTAGCAGACAGCACGGATGAGAGCCCCTGGGAGGAAGCCCCGGAGGCCCGCTCTGGGACCCATGTCTGTGGCTGGTCCTTACCTTGGCTGTTGTCTGGCCCAGGGAGGACTCTTCGGAGGTGGAGGCTCAGCTTATTTGGGGTATGGTTGTGGGTGTCACTGCTTCTCAACTAAGTTGACTCGGTTCTGGCACCTCTTGATGCTACAGGGGCATTTTAAGCAACTGGCATCGGACCCCCCTCTGCTCAGCCCCTTGCCCGTGGCTCTCTGGCCACGGAGTCCTCGCTGCCTTTTACCTTATATGAGCTGAAGAAGTGAGCCTGGTGTTGAGGCAAGGCGGGTGCTGAGTCCTCCCTGGGCCCCCCATTGGCCCGGGCGCCAGCCACGTGACTGCCTCGCCTTGACCTGCCCCTGGTGCCGAATGTTTCTTTTACCCCCTAAGGAAGGAGTGGTTGACAATTTTCATATTTCTTCTAAATTTGGAGGTTTCAGACAATGCTGAGGGCTTGGCTCCAGCCGCCAGAGCCCATGTGGAAGTTATTAAACTGGAGAAGGGCAGCAGGGGGAGGAGGAGGCAGGGAGGAGAGGAGGAAGGGAGTGGGGGACGGACTTCTGAGGGTTGCCAGTTGTCAGCCTGGGAACTTAGCAAACTCCTGGGGGAGAGCTGTGTGTGAGAATTTCCTTCCTCTCCCGTTGCCCCGAGTCCCAGGACTGGACAACGGGGCCCTGGGACGTTTTGAGAATCCCCCAAGAGAAAGACAGCAGTTGAGGCTTCTGGGGCTCAGCGGGTGATGGGAACGGTGACGCATGGCAGGCCCCAGGGAAGGCAAATCTCTTCTCCAGAAATCCAGGACCTTGAGCGGCCACTCCTATCCCTGTGCAATTGAGGTTCAGGGCCCACACAGTGAGGCTGCCCAGATAGGGCAGGCTCTTGAAGTCAGGCGTGCGGCGTTGGGGGACTCTCTCATCCTAAGGAACAACCACAGCCTCTTTCTTGTTCAATGCCTCACTGTATGGCCTGGTTGGATCTAGGACTCTCAGATCTCCATATTGGTTAACATGGTTTGCACCACCACACACAACCCAAGGCCTTAGCTCTTCTCCCTGCTCCTGTTCTATCTCAGCCACCATCCCTGGCCACCTCAGGATGCCCCACCATGTGCCTCGCTGGCATCTTTCCTAGGGCTCATCACACACTATCTTGCCCTTTTGCCTGCCTGGTTTACCACAGGCTTCTCTAGCAGCGGGTGACTTTCTATCCAAGCTCTGAGTCCCCAGGCTTCCCACAGTGCTGGTCAGAACTGCATACAGAGGGGCTGCTGGCCGTGGTCAGCTGGAAGCTCGGCTCCGAGACCTGCAGAGAGCTTCTTCCAGTGGTCAGCCATGCCCTCTGTCGAGAGCCGTCACTCTGTCCCCACCCTTCATGGCCCAGGCCTACCCCTCAATGCCCACACTAGGTAGCCATATCCTCTGACTATTCACGGTCTGATTCATAGACACCTGGACCCCAGGCTGGGAAGGACCCGGGACTGCCCATCTTTTCCTTTCCTGGGGACCACTCTATGATCTGCTTCTACCATTCATGTCCCTGCTAGTAATAGACTCATGGACCCACGCCATCCTGTGTGGATCCAACCAGGGCGTCCCTAGGGTATGGGGGTGACAAGTCAGACACAGTTTCTTTCTTTCTTTCTTTCTTTCTTTCTTTCTTTCTTTCTTTCTTTCTTTCTTTCTCTTTCTCTTCTGTCTGTCTGTCTGTCTGTCTGTCTGTCTGTCTGTCTGTCTGTCTGTCTACATAGCCTTGACTGTCCTGGTACTCACTGTAGACCAGGCTGGCCTTGAACTCACAGAGATCCACCTTCCACTGCCTCCTGAGTACTGGTATTAAAGGCGTGCATCACCCACCACGTCTGGCCCACATGGCTCCCAATCAACTGGGAGGAATAAAATAATAAAACACTCCTCACCTACCACCTGGTCCTTGAGGGAAGCGTTTTCTGGAACTGGACAGGCCTGTGCTCCTTTCTGCCTCTACTACACCCAGCTCTGAGTGTGGGCCGTTACCTCTGGCACTCTGAAGTTTTGCCTTCGTGACCGTGGACAGTAAGTAGTCCCTCTTTGTGTGGCCATGAGGCTTGGCAGGGTGGCAGTGCATCCTGGGAAATGTTGTGAGCAGGAGACAGGAGGGGGCTGGGGTCAGCTCTACCCCTAGATGCCTGAGGGGCTAACATCTGTGAAGCTAGCCTTCCTCCTCCTTAGAATGGAGCTGAGGAAACGCTCAACTCCCAAGGGCCTGGCACGCAGCAGTCACTGCTCATGTCCCGGCTTCCCTCCTCAGGCTGGGAGACGATGCCACGCTTGCATTCACTGGCATGCAAGTGAGAGGTGGTGAAGGGGGAGAAGGCTCATCATGTCCCCTTCCGCAGTCTCTGCATGGGAGTTAGCCATCTGACAAGGGTACTGGGAGGGAAACTTCCTCTCTCCAGTCCCCAGGTTCCAGTTGAGTAGAATAAAGCAATACCTCCAGAGCCCAGAGGGAAGGCAAAACCAGCTCAACAGAATCACCAGGGAAAAACCACTCTGGAGACCTTGCTAATTCAGGCATGTGCTGTGCATGTGAGCTGTGGGGACCCGCCATTGCACCCACTCAAGAGCTCTGTGGCATCACGCTAGTCGGACCTACCTGTGATAACAGCATGGTTATCAGAAAATCCAGTCTGGTGTGCTGGTGAATGTCTATTGTTCTAGCTGCTCAGGCGGTTAAGCCAGGAGGACCGTGTTAGTTCAGGAATTGAAGTCCAGCCTTCAATTCTCCAGGCAATGGAGAAGGACTTTGTCCCTGCCTCCCCCACCCCCCTGAAAAAAATCCATTGTCATGACGTGGACTAAAGAGAAAGGGAAGATAGGGTTGCCTCTCCCTCTGCAAAAGGACTAAAGAGGGGCTCTAGTTTATACAGGCAGAGATATGGGAGAGACTGTGTTTTAAAAACAGGGTCTCAGGTAGCCCAGGTTGGTTGCTCTGTGGACAACAGTACTGGCCTTCAACTCCCGATACGTCATCAACCTCCCAAGTACTGAGATCCCAGGTGTATGCCATCACACACAGGTTTAAGCAGTGTTGGGGATCCAACCCACAGCTTGTGCATGCTAGAACAGCAGCACTCTGGCACCCGAGCTACACCCCAAGTTCAGGAAAGACCTTGAAACAATCATTGGAGACATGAAGGAAGATAGGGGCAGATGGGCTTTCTCAGTAAAACAGGAAGCTCTAATTCTCTGCCATCAGAGAATGCAGCAGAGGCTGGATAACAGCTTGGAAAGTCCCTTCTGGCTCTGAGGGTCTCAGAATGAATATGGATTTCATGTCATCTTCTTTCTTTATTGTTTAAAAAAATATTTGTTATGTATAGTGTTCTGCCTGCATGTATACCTGCAGGCCAGAAGAGGGCACCAGATCTGATTATGGATGGTTGTGAGCCACCAAGAGGTTGCTGGAAATTGAACGCAGGACTTCTGGAAGGCAGCCAGTGCTCTTAACCACTGAGCCATCTCTCCAGCCCTTATTTCCTACTTCAACCCCCAGTCATTCCCTTGTTTTTAGCCTTGACTTCCTTCCTATTCTCTCCAAGGGTACAGCTCAGAGGTGAGAAAAATTATGTTTTATGCAGGGTCCATCACCCCTAAGTTAACAGCACTGGGAGGCAGAGGCAGGCAGATCTCTGAGTTCAAGGCCAGTCTGGTAAATTCCAGGACAACCAAGGTTACACAGAGAAATCTTGTCTCGAAAAACTGAAAACAAACAAACAACAACAGCAAAACAAAACAAAAAAAACCAAAAAAATACTAAATTAAAAGTTAAGCTTCAAGCTGGGTGGTGAAAAAAACCAAATAAGCTTATTGGTTCACACCTTTAATCCCAGCACTTGGGAAGCAGAGGCAGGCAGATCTCAATGAGTTTGAGGACAGTCTGATCTACAAAGTGAATTCCAGGACCGACACAACTGTTACACAGAGAAACCCTATCTCGAAACAGACAAACAAACAAACAAGCCAGACTTATAGACACATGTCTAAATCACAGCACTTAGGAGGCAGAGGCAGGCAGATCTCTATGAATTTAAGGCCTGCCTGGTCTCCATAACAAGTTCCAGACCAGCAAAGGCTATAGAATGAGGCCCTGTCTAAATAGAAACAAAACAAACAAAGAAAAAAACCCAAAAAGCAACACCCCCCCCAAAAAAATAAAAACACACTGCACGCCTTCATCAGTGGTGTCTATTTGAATCAGCGAAGTGAGGCCATGTATCTTCTTCAATGGTGTCTGTTTGAATCTGGGAGGTGAGACCACTTGCCTTCTTCATTGATGTTTGAATCTGGGAGGTGAGAACACTTACCTTCTTCATTGATTCTTGAATCTGGGAGGTGAGGCCATGTGCCCCTTTCACTGCTGAAGTTCCTAATGGCTCCTCTTCACTGTCAGCTTGACTAGATTCAGAATCACTATGGAAACATCTCCCTGAGAGTGTCTGTGAAGATCTATGCGGTTGGAGGATCCACTCTGAATGTGGGTGGTATTATCCCACAAGCTAGGGACTGAGACTGAATGAAAAAGAGAAAACACCTGAGTACCAAGCCCCACACTTGTTGCCTCCTGACTGCGGACACAATGTGACCAGCCCTGTGCTTCCTGACTGTGGACACAATGTGACCAGCCCTGTGCTTCCTGACTGTGGACACAATGTGACCAGCCCTGTGCTTCCTGACTGTGGACACAATGTGACCAGCCCTGTGCTTCCTGACTGTGGACACAATGTGACCAGCCCTGTGCTTCCTGACTGTGGACACAATGTGACCAGTCTTGTGCTTCCTGCTCCCATGACTTCCTCTCTCTGATGGACTGTACCTTCAAATTGTGAGCCAAGATAAACCTCTTTTTTCTTAAGTTGTTTAAATTACACACACAAGCACACACATGTGCGCGTGCGCGCGCGCACGTGTGTGTGTGTGTGTGTGTGTGTGTGTGTATGTGTATGTGTACCATAGTGCACATGGAGGTCAGAGCACAGCTTCTGGAAGTCCATTTCCCATTCCAGAGGTCAAAATCTGTGTATCACTGTATGCCTTTATCTGTTGAGGCATCACACTGTCCTAACAAGTTGTAGTTTATTTGTTAATTTTTCAAGACAGGGTTTCTCTGTGTAGCCGTGGCTGTCATTGGAACTCACTCTATAGTCCAGGCTGGCTGAAGACTCAGAGATCTGCCAGCTGTGCCTCCTGAGTCCTGGGATTAAAGGTGTGTGCTACCACTGCCCGGCCCAACATGTTGTTGTTGTTTTGTTTTGTTTTTTGTTTTTGAGGGAAGTAATTCAAAATTCTTATAATTATTTGCTTTGTGATCAAACCATCCTCTCAAAAATGTACTCCCATTAGCAGGTCAGTTGAAAGAGTAGAGGATGTATTAGTTCTCAAAGACACCACCCTAGAAAGCTTCCCACAGCATAAGGAGGTTTTATAAAGTGCATGGTGCAGAAGACAAATGGTACAATGTCACGGGAGTGAAGCGATGCATCTCGGTGTGAGTGAGGTGGGTGAGTGGGTGAGCAGCCAGGCTGAATTAGTTTTTCCTCTCCCGGAGTCTCCTGCACAGACAAGTCAAGACAGAGTCTCACTATGCAGCGCCCGAGGGAGCATCACCAGCAATGGCAGGGGTGGGTGAGCTGCCCCATTGTCCTGGAGAAGGAAGCAACAAACCCATTGTGCTGCTCGCCAAGGAAGACTGGTTGGGGACGTGGAGGGAACAATGTGTAGCATAGTTCTCCCCAAACTTTGTGACAGCCTGGCATGGGGCTGACAGGAAACAGGAATGGATTGAGTTAAAAGGCCCTGGTTAGTTGGCATGGGGCCTTTTCCTGGTCTAGTGGGAACATTGGCAGTCATCCCTGTGGCCCCTCTGGGAGTCCTGAACTTGACCCACAACTCAGGCAGTAACTTGCTGAGATTGGCCTAGCTTGGTCCTTCATATCTTTCCACCACAGTGAATGGACTTAGAGGACCAAAGGGGCTGACACTGCTCACCAAGACCTGGCATAACTGAGGGACTGTGTGTAAGTAGGGGGTGGTAAGAACACTGGAGAGGACAGAGGGGCTGCGTGTTAGACTTATTGCTATTACCAGCATGGGGCAGGGGCTTGATTATCTGAACCTGGGGACAACTCTGACTGTACACCAAATAGTGCAAAAGAACACATCATAGGAGCGGGAGAGCTGTTTCAGTGGTTAGGAGCATTGGCTGCTCTTCCAGAGGACGTGGGTTCAATTCCTAGCACCCACACGACAGCTCACAATCATCTATAACTCCAGTCCCGAAGCATCTGATGCCTTCTTCTGGCCCTGAGGGGACTCCATGCATGTGGTGCACAGACATGCATTCAAGCATGTGAACGTGCACACACACAGCATAAATAAATATTAAGAACACCTCAGTTACATAGGTGAGTGTGCACTGAAATGTTCAAGCTGGATAACAATAGCGTTGTCCTGTCGGGTCAAGGCCATTCTTGCCACCAGGGTGTCATGATTACTCTTCTGACTCCACTTGGTTAGACTAAGTGATGCCTGCATAGCCAGTGACACACTATCTCTAGTGTGTCTGAGTGTGTTATTTCTATCAGGAACCCAGTAAAGGAAGCCTAATTTTGCTAGAGTGGCTGGGCATCTTCTAATAAATGAAATGGAAAGGAGAAAGGGTGAGTCCACCCCCACCCCTTCCTCAGCCCAGATCCATCTCCTGCCCTCAGACCCTGGAGCTCCCAGTCCTGTCCTGTGGCCATGCAGAATGAAATCCAGCAGCTCATTGGCTTCTCTAGCCTTTGACTGTGACGTCAGCAGCTCTCCTGGCCTTCGGCTTCCAAGTCTGTGGGGTGGTGGTCTATGCCTGTGTGTGCATGTGTATATAGGATGTCCAAAATCAGAGGGGTGGACAAGGTGGCTTCCTTCTAGGCTAGAAGGAAGGTGGGCCGCATTCTGCTTAGTTTCCAAGGAGTAAGCAATCTTTGGAGTTCCTCGACTTGGAGATGCACCCCTCCCATTTCTGCCTCCATGTTCACATGGCCTCACTTCCGTGTCGGTCTCGAAAGCCCCCTCCTTACAAGAGACAGCCGTCTCACTGGATGCTTATGTGAGTCCATCCCAGTCACACCTGAGAAGCCCCGTTTCCAAATAAAGTCCCTGTCTTAGTTCTCTTGCCGGTTGCTGTGATGAAAAACTCTGCCAAAATCAGCTCCCGGGAGAAAGACTTTGCTTTCGCTCATAGTTCAAAGCATATTCCATCATGGTGAGAACTTCAAGGTAGAAGGAGTCTGGGCCAAATTCTGTGTGTGTGTGGGGGGGATTAAGGATTTCAATATATTAATTTGAGAAAGGCATACAATTCAACCCCGGACATGAATGTAGAGACATGGCTACATACATGACCATGTATGTGTCGATGCTTCGAACAGCTTCAGCACAGTGAGCTCCTCCGGAGCTCAGGAATCTGGGCGAGGTAGTTTTCAGTTGCGATTCTTGTCTGAGCAGGTTAGAAAGGATACTACAAAGACTCTTCAGCCTGAATCAGAGACCATCTACCTACCATGCCACCCAAGCATCCCATCGTTCTACAGTAGCAAGTTTCACATCACTGAGCGCATGAGTCTGGGGCCACAGAAATTTCCCTGTTCCCAGAAACCAAAAGAGGTAGAGGGTTAAAGCCCTGTGACTGACAGGTGACAGTCACCTCTGATCTGATCAACCTGTCGTTTCATTAGAGCTGAAACATTCCCTGTGGGGAGGGAGAGGAAGGGGAGACTCAGAGACAGACACGAAGTAACAGTAACGAGTCTGGGTAAGTGGACAGGGAGGCAAAGGGAAAGACTGAGAAGATTCTCCAGGACCCTGGCCCAGCTTTCGAGGAGGAGTAAGCTACTGCCAGGGAAGGGGACTCTAGACTGGCCGCATTGCAGAGGGCTCTCTCAGACCTGTGCAGCTGCCTGCAAGTTGTTCCAGGGTTGTAGCTTTTGGGAGTCATTATTAACCTTGCACTGAACTTTTCAGTGAGGCAGCTGCTTTTCCTCATCCCTGCTCCTGTAAGCAACCCCCAGCTGTATTTCTGTAAGTAACCCCTCAGTCGTACTTTTGTTAGTAGCCCCGATAAAAATTCACTGGTCTAACAAGACTGACTTTGGTACTTTGATGCAATCATTACTTTGGTCAGTCATGGATTCCCTTTCTGGGATGCGTAGACATGCGTGCGTGCATGCGTGTGTGTGTGTGTGTGTGTGTGTGTGTGTGTGTTGCTTCTCTGCAGGAACAGTCTCTTCCACAACACTACTAGGTGGAAAGCTGCATCATACACGATTCCCTCAAGACACTGTAGTGCTCAGAGCTCTCACACACTCTAGACCAGGCAGGCTCTCATTCCACATGCTGAGAACTAACTTTGTAAGTTTTTCCCATGAGGCTATCATAGCCAATTTTGTTCTGTTATAATAATTTTAATATTTTAAAGATTTATTGGCTTTATGTGAATGAGTGTTTTGCCTGTATATATGTATGTGTGCAGTACCCACAGAGGGCAGGAGAGGCCATCAGATCCCCTGGAATTGGAGTTACATGTGTTTGTGAGCAGTCATATAGAAACCAAACCCAGGTCCCCTGCAGAAGCATCAAGTGCTCTTAATTATGGAGCCAGAGCCGGGGCTGGAGTGGGAGCCGGAGCTGGAGCAGGAGCCGGAGCTGTCTCTTCAGCCCCACGTTATTGTTACGTTTATTTTAGGATTACTTCCAGAGCAATTGTCTTCTCTCAGCCATAATGTTCCCTGCCACCAGCACTTTCCCTGTGTCTTGGGAGCTGAGTGCAAATGTAGCCCCACGCTCTTCTTCACTGCTTTATAAATGGCCAAGGAGGGATCTGAACCAGGGAGCTATGCTTTCTGTCTGTTTGGCCATCGCCTTGCTCTGGGTGACTGGGATCCATGACACCCAATCGGTGACAAAGGCCCATAGTTTCTGCTCAACTGGCAGAGCGTGAGCAGGGCACCAAGGGAGGGTGTAGAGAGACATTTCTGCCCAGGTCTGCTCTCCTGCATCGAGCTTGCTTGCTGAGGGCTGCAGGTAGGGTGGCTGCTTTCTTTGCTCGAACAAAAATGCCTGAGTATCTCTTGTGCACAACACTGTGCTGGATACCATGATGGGAAGGCAGGGAAGTCGCCCGTTTCTGTTACCTGGTATTTACCAAGATCCCCTTTTGGAGGAGAATGAAAGCTCTTTTCTTCCGGGTTTCTAAACAAGAGGGACACCATTGGCCCTTGTGACTGAAGTCTTTGGGTAGATTTGCCTTTAGGTGTGTCTGGGGCCAGGGACATCTGTCTTGTTTTCTGAGAATGAATTCTGGGTAAAGAAAGAGGGAAGGGTTGGGGGAGAGCAATGTCACTGGCAGATGCAGACAGGAGCAACCCCACTGCAGAGAAGCCAGTGCTATGTGACACGAGAGCTGTGTGACATTAGGAAGCATGGAAGATTCCAGAATGGGGTGCCATTAACACACTCATGCATTTGTCCATGTCTTTATTGGGGCCGAGATACTAACTTGGGTCTGGACCTCATGATGGACAGGTTAGGTGTTTCAAAGATAAAGATGAAGCACTTGGTTTTAGGGATTTCTGGCTGTGTCTTGGAGAAGCCAGGCCAGCACACACCGGTTACTAATCAAGCTTCCCCTGGCACAGTGATGCACAGCAGCTGAGCTCAGTTCCTACTGGGAAGTCTAAGAAACTTCTTGGAAACAGTTTACAAGGACTCAGAACAGGGCAAGAAAGGCTTTAAAAAAAATCACTAACCTGCACCACCGTGTGTGTGGTGTGTGTGTGTGTGTGTGTGTGTGTGTGTGTGTGTGCTTTCAGTACTGGAAAGGATCAGGCAAAAGGATCATGAGTTCCAGGCCAGTCTGGAGACACTGCCAATAAACAACAAACAAACGATAAACAAAATACTGGCTGGGAATGCTGGCAGGGGGCTTGCCTAGTGGGTGGAAGGTTCTCTGTGGGGCCTGGGTATTGAACTCAGGCTGTTGAACTCTTCTGGAGTTACAAGCAGCTGAGAGCCATCAGGCAAGGGTGCTATAGACCAAACCCGGATCCTCTGCAAGAGCAGCAAGCACTTCTAACCCCTGGGCCATCTCTCCACTCCATGTTTACACATTTTATAAAGTGCTATTATATTAATAGATTAACACAAATTAAAAGGTAGAATTTAGAGTAGAAGTAAAAACAGAGATCCCCTTATATTTTCCCTAAACATAGAATGACACCCACTTTGGAAAAAAAGCTACCTTAGTTATAGGCACGTGTGGAATGTTTCTGTCTGAGGGGTTCTGGAGTGTCTGTGTGTGTGTGTGTGTGTGTGTGTATGTACGTACTTGTGTGTGCTAACTCAGGCATGGAGGTGCTGTGGGGTTTGGGAGATGGGAGGCACGGCAAGGATTGGCAGGGTCTCTGAGACCTGAGGACGTAGACTGAGCAGTGAGATCCTGAATGAGGAGGGTCGTGACAATACAATAGAAGGTCTAGGCCCTCTGAATCTCGGCATGGAGGGGCTGGTGGTTCTGGCAAGTTCTGTGCCCCAGCTTGGCTGCAGAGAAGCAGAATGCTAGTCACCTTTATAATAAACTCCCCCTAACCCCCAATCAGTATCCGCTCCCTGTCTCTGCGGATAAGATGTGTGACCATGGTGATGGATGGAGGTGGTACCATGGCAGGGCCAACAAGGTGATCATTCTACCTGCTTGCTGTAGGTCAGCACCACATTTCTCTCCAGGTGCCAGAGGGTTATGCTAATAGATGTGGGTTGGGAGGAAGGGTTTCCAACTGAGAGCAACCTGACCGGTGAGACAGAGAAAATTAACATCCCTCCCTGCCTGGCTTGCTCATAGACTGCTTGCTTGCCCTACCCTCTGCCTGCCATGCTGCAGGGCCTCTCCTCCCTCCAGACATCCCCACCCTGCCCAGTCTTTCCATCTGACACTCTCAGCCTGCCTTCAGGACTGCTACTGACTCCAAGTCTTCCTTCATAAACCACTCATGACTGTAAAACAAATCCTATAATTAGAAACCAGGTTTGCTAAACCAAGTGAAAAATGTTACGTGGTCCTCCGTTCACTGGACCTGCAGCTGGTGTCCCATGACCCAGAGGAGCTGTGACCTTGGGCTTCCAAGAAGCCTTAATAAGGTAATGTTTATAAGGCTCTCGGGTTTATAACTCTGCTGGAGGAGAGCCCTGTGAACAGTGGACTTGCCATGATTCCAAGGCGGTCCCTTCCCACTCTATCTTGATAGTGGAGCATATTGCCCCCATAGGTGGTACATGGAAAGTCCCAAGCTTGGAGTAAAGGAAGTGGGCTCTGGTTCTAACTGTGACTCTAAATTCTTTGTGACACTGAATCAATCTTTGGTCCTCTTCGGACTTCTGTTTGTCCATCCTTGAAAAAAAAAGCCAATGGGTGTTGCTCTCAAAGCCTTTTCCACCTCCAACAAAGGCTAGTCGATTTCTGTGCTTACCACTGTTTCGTCTCAAGCAAGGATTCTTTCCCAAATTCCGTTTTCCTTCTCTCGACACCGGAGAACTTGGTAGTGAACTTGAGCTGCAAGCCACTGGCAGGGGGTTGGAAAGACACACGGGCACACCTTTCTCTGCCTCGGTATTCAGTCCCCAGTCTCCCTCCCGTGAGAGGAAATGAGAAACAAAACAAAGGAACAAAAACGGGACAGGCACTGAGAGGAAAAAACTGGCAGGGGTGAAGTGGGACAACACGGGGAACGGGGAGAGCCAGGGTCGCTCTGTGGAGAAATGGTCACACCGTTAAACTACCGTAGCACCAGTCATGAGAGCTGACAGAAAGCTCTCGGCACCAGGCTCTTGTACGGATAACTTAACCTCCATCCTACTAGCTCAACTGCCAGCAAAGGAGCAGGATGGGTACCTCCTCATCATCCTCATTTTAGAGATGAGAAACAGAGACAAAGGAGAAGGCTGGGAGTAAACCTCAGTAGTAGGGCACTTGCCTCTCACATGCTAGGGCCTGGGTATGATTCCCTTCACTGCACTGAAAAAGATAAGGAGAGATAGATGAATTTTACCCCAGTGAAGTGTGTGGTTGGAATAGATATTCCTAAACATCCTTGGTTTCTGCAGACGAGCCATCTACAAATCTTGAAGCCTGCTGCGATGTTTATGGTCACAAGCGTGAGGGGAAGTTTTCATCTCTGCATCTCTGGATGGTTCTGATGGACGGGGCTCTGTGACCTATACGGGTCATGGAGCATAGGTGATGAGGGTGTCTTGGCTGCACCAACCCTTTCAGATTTGGGGGCTGCTAGTTGCTGCAGCACAACCTCACTTATCCTGACTGACTGCTTAGCATGGACAGAGGTATCAGCTTTGCTCTGTGCATTCTCAGTCAATGTACGGGAAGCAGAAAGAAGGTTCAGACACAGAAGACCAAATGACCTTTGATAGGAGTGCCAAAAAAAATGGCCGTTGTTGGTCCTGTGGCGCTTGAGAACTGAAGAGGGGATCTGCAATGTCCTTAGGAAGACACTGATTTTGGAAGGCGCAGCCAGACCTAGCTTGGGGGCCGAGTTAACGGGGTGAAAGCAAGGGAATGCTAGAATGGAAGAGAAAGTCCTCCAAACATAGCCATGTGTAACAGGCAAGCCACGTGGTCACCAGGAGAGCACACTGTGAAGACAGAGCCGGTCAGCCTGACCTCTGACTCAGTGTTCTGGTGCTCGGGCATGAAACCCTCTGACAGATAAATCCTCGGCCATGGTGATGTGAACAGAGTACAGGCAGCTGTGAACAGAGTTTGAAATCATTCGTCTGGCCTTTGGCCCTCGGTGGAGGCCATCTGATGATCGGTCACACGCCTCTGACCTTAGCCGGCCTGGTGCCACTTACCTCTTTCTAAAGCAGGGCCAAGATTAGGGAAGCTGTAGGCCCAGCTTTCATGCCAACCTCTGTCTCTCTTTCCCTCACTGTATGGCCATGGGCAGGTCGCGTCTTTCTTCTTCTGTTAAATATTTATAGTGATTTCACTTCCTGTGCTGAGGAAATGAAGTCACGGGAACGACTGTTTTTAAAGGGGACAGCATGCCCGCGAGGAGTATCACCCCCACCCCTCAGGCAGTGGTCACCTGCCTCTGTCTATGACCTGGGTAGGGGACATCTTGTGTGTTCCAGAGCCAGGGGCTGGGAAGCTCCTTCCAACAACAGAGCGAGGGCGGACTTCTTCCCTGGAAGGCAGGCTCCAGAAATGGCCGGCATCACACAGGCTGGCTTTTCTTTCCTCCTGCTATCTAGAGAACTGACCTCCCATGGAAACTGGGTGAGACTTCACATTCTGGGGACAGCGCTTTTCTCCATCTGAGCTGAGTCCAGGGTCCCAGGCTTCTCAGAAGATGAACCACCAGTTGCCGAGGAATGTGGAAGATGCAGAAGGCTGAGCAGAAGTGTTCCAAGAAGCTTCCAAGATGCGTTGCTGCCCCTGAAGCCAGGGGTATCGTCACATCTGCCACTGTCCGCCGAAGCACAAGTCTGGGAGCTAATGGAAGGGTTCCGTGCTGACCCCCAGTGCCTAGGACACGTTGAGCATACTGCAGTTGCTTAATATGCACTTACTAAGTGAAGTGGGTAGACCACCCCTTGGGAATGCTCCAAAGCTCTTCACTGCCCTCAGGCTGAAGCCTCAAAGGACATTGCTCACTAACTGGAGATTACATTTAACCATCACTGTTTCCTCCAGACTACACAGACCACACAGCCGGGGAGACTGGGTTGCGAGTCATAACACTAAACACCTATGAACTCTCTGGAGGTCGGGAGGATGGGGCAGGAGCCTTGGCAATGTCTACCAAGGGGGGTAAGAGACTGTGTTCAGAGTTGTCTCTTCTCCCTGCGGTGGGTTGTGAGCTGCCCTTGGGGAGAATGGGAGCACATCTGCATGGTCATCCTGGCCCCAGGCTCTCCAGGGCGGGCGAATAAAATACACCCACTGCCTGGAAGCTGAGCCCCCTGATGGCACTCCAGGACTGCAGAAAGACACTGAGACACTACCCTCAAGGCCATACGCCCCCAGGTCCCCACCGCAGAGCCACCTCTAATAAAACAGCTCAGTACCAATCTCCCCAGCTAGGGCCTACTATTAAATCTGACCTGCTGAAGGCACCGTTCTCACTTAGCCCACGTCACTCCAAGACTCCTTGTTGTCAGCCAGCAAGATGCTGGCTGCCCCATCTCGTCCCCTGTGCCTACATCTTGGCTAGTTCCTTTTCCTCGGGCTTGGATTGTGAGGCTGTTCTCGTTCCTTTTTTTTTTCTTTGCTGGGTAGGGGGAATCTCCCACCCCAAAGAGACACAGATCCACCCAGGAATGGGGGAGGTTGGGTGGTGACTTTTGGGCGTCAGAGTCCTGGAGGCTCTAGCAGATTATAAACATCCCCTGGGTCTGAGGTGCGGATGTACGGGTGAGCCGGCAGCCCGGTGCCTGGACTATGCAGGCAGGCTGTTTATATCCTGCTCCTTCCTGCCCCAGGCCTGAGCGAGTGCAGGCAGGAGGGCCATGTTTATTAGGTCCCAGGGTCTGTACAGACGATCAGGACTTTTCCATGTGGAAGCTTCTAAAATCTGGGGAGGCTGATCCCCCACCTGTCTTACACAGTGTCCCCAGCCAGGCTTCTTGCCTCTGCTGAAACTCATGGGGGTGCCCATTCTTCCCTAGGGTTGTTACTTCTATTTTGAGGTCTCTCTGGGAACTACAAGGTTTTAGGACTGAACTGACTAGAATTATGCTGTGCTACGTGATCGGACAGAGCTAAGAACAAAATGTGTGCAAGCAAACAGTAGCTAGGCTGTTCATGGCACACTGGTGGGCATAGCACACAGATGACCTCATTTTCATTATTCTCTCCCTTCTGATGGAGCCTGGGGGGCCAGCCCCAGGTGACCCCAGTAGCCCAGCTGCTGCGTGCCTTGGGCTGGGGTCCTTTACTTTGGTTCAAAGTCTAGGACTTAAATAATAGTCTTCGTGAACATCAAAGAGCAAGAACAGACCCATGAAAATGCACAATGAACAAATTTACAACGAGAACAGCCCAAAGAAGCCAAACACGAAGTGCCTGTTACATCAAAGATGGAATGTGTATCCTGAGAGAAGAATGTCTCTGGAAGGCAGGGAGGTCACCAGCAAAGACCCTACACACAGGAAGAGTTGGCAAGGTGTCCCTGCCTGTGGGGGATGTCTTTGGGTGGCAAGCGCTGGGACACAAAGCAGAACACACAGTCAATCTGCAGCCTAGAAGCAAGGCCTTGGCATTTTCAGTGCTGGACACTGGCCGACGGGCATCTCGGAGTTGGTCATCCGAGAACCGACTCCAGTTCATAGTTGCTTGACATCCACCCTTTGGGGTGCAGATGCTAGTGACTGTCCTGAGCCCAGGGTCCTGCTGACGTGGCTGCCCCTCTACACGTCTCATTCACCCAGCCTTTCCCTTTTTTGAAAACTGGGAGCTGGCTGGTTAGGGCTATTCCCACCAACAATGTTCCTGTCTCTGGAGCTTAAAATAGACCCTCTTGGCTGGGACTCTGGAGTGAGCAGTGAGGCAGGCATTTGTGCAAATAAGGGCTTGGGAGAAGGATTCCTACCCAGGAGGGAGGGGACAACAGCATGGCAGAGGAGGCAGGACCTCCTGGAAGGATGCGCTTTGGGGGCTTTTGCCAGTAAAAGAGCCTGTAGCCTCTTCCTGCCTAACTAGACCCCCTTGATCAGGGTCTGGGGCCACATCCCCCAGCCTCCTGGCCTGGTTGAGGTTCTGGAGTGGCACCTTGAAGAGAGAAACCTCTGCATTGTCCCACAGGCTCTCGCCTCATCCCCACCCAATAATGCCGGATTTCTACTTAGGAATATTCCAAAGGCACCCTTGGAAGCCCAAGTTAAAGCTCATCTTAATAAGCACAATCCCAATTTCTGCTATCACTAGTTGGATGCTCGCGTTTGCCAGGCACGGCACAAAGCACTGTAGGATGCTTTCTTCTTCCATCCCTTACCCCATTGAAAACTCAGATTTATGATGTAGTTGAGGATGGCCTTAAAGTTCTAATCCTCCTGCCTCTGCCTTCTGAATGCTGGGATTACAGGCACAAGCCAACCCACCTGGTTTGTGCCGTGCCAGAGATCGGACCCAGGACTTCGTGCCAACTGGGCAAGCATTCCAACAACCTGAGCTACATGCCCAACCCCAAATCATTATCTCTATTGTACAGAAGAAACAAAGGGTCAGATAAACCAGCTCGTTCCCCAAAGTCACACAGCTATGACGAGGGAGACAGGATCAAGACTAAAATCCACCAACCCGTGGAGTCTTCACTGCCCTGGAGGACATCCCTGCTCCTCTGGGTCCCTTAGCGCCCATCTTTCATCCTGAGTGCCAGCGTCGCCATCCTGTGTTACAACTGGTTTGATGGAACGTATCACATTCTTAGCAGGTGCTTTCTATGTGCCAGAAACGCTATACTTAAACCGCCCCTGGGCTGGGGCGCTTTCGTGTCTCCCAAGAACTGTATGTAGTTCCTTTCCTGAGCTCCTCACCTTGCCCCATCTGGGTTGTTCGAGAACGCTGGGTGAGGCTGAGGTGTTACAGATCCCCTTTGATGGGCAGTCCTGCCCTTCAGGGGCAGTGTCTTCTACCTGCCCTGCAGCAGGAGATGTAGCGGTAAAACAAACTTGTTTTTGTGTCTTCTGTGACTTTGGGCAAATTGTTAAGTAGATATCCTAAGCCTCAGTTTCCCCAAGTCTCAATAGAGAGTAAAGTATAACTGCACTACAGGTGTGTTGGGATTGTCCCATGAACCAACAACATACTTGGAGGAGCTAGAGCCTGCATGACACCCAGGAGGTGGGCATCAGTCAGTAATTGATGCCCTCCTCCTTCTCATGTATGTATGTATGTGCACATGTGTGTGTGTCCATGTGGAGGAGGCCAGACGACAAACTCAGAGGCCATCCCTCAGGAGCCATTCGTCTTGTGTCTTTGAGCCAGGCTCTCTCACTGGCTAAGGGCTTTCCCAGTAGGCTAGGCTCGCTGGCCAGTAAGCTCTAGGGATCTGCTGGTTTCTGCCTCCCCAACACTGGTTTAGAGTACACAGTGAACGCCAACACTCCTGGCTTCACCACTTAGCTTCTGGAGATCGAACTGAAGCCCTGATGCCTACGTAGCAAGCATTTTATCAACTGAACTATTGCCACAGGCTCGCAATTACTATTTGCTGAGACTGTGGTACAGTGTTTCAGATATCAAAGGCCTAGTACATAGTAGATGCTCAAAGAAAGGAAGCAGGTACTTTGGGGTCAGCAGATAGAAACTTTCAGTCACAGATGGGCAGTGGAGGCACACGTCTTTAATCCCGGCACTCGGGGACAGAGGCAGGCTGATCTCTGTGAGTTTGAGGCCAGCCTGGTCTACAGAGCAAGTTCCAGGACAGCCACAGTTATACAGAGAAACCTTGTCTTTAATCCCATCCCCCACCCCCAAAAGAAAAAAAGGAAAGAAACTCTCAGTCATTGCCCTCCACAGATTGGCTGGCCATGCCTGCTCTGATGTGGAAGACACCTTTAACACTGCTCCTCAGCAGCACTGTTACTGGGAAGCCAGGGACAGGCACAGGCCTTGCCCACAGCTTCAGCGTCTACTCCAAGAGGAAGGAACCGGCCGTTGCTGCTCTTCAAGGCTGTCTGGCTTTCTGTTGGCGCCATCTAGTGGTGAGTGCCGTGAGGCTCCCGGCGGTCTGTAGTAGAGGTGCCAGGGATCACTGCATCGCTGCCATCGCTGCCACTGCTGGCTGCCCATCCGTGCATCTTCACAGGTACTTCCAATCTTTATTCATGAAGACCCAAGGACCCCATCCTCATACACGAGGCAGATGGAGACCTCAATTCCTGGTTTCTTCACCTTCCTTTCTGGCCTTGCACCAAACTCCGAGACTGGGCTCCACTGGTCTATACTCTGGACATCACTCGGGGACAATCAATGACTCTACCGTGGTTTCTCAAGGCCGTAGAAAGTGGCACCTTTCTGGTTCAAGACAGTCCAGGAATGGGGAAACTGGTGACAGTTACTCTGCTGTCCCTGGGGTCCATTGTAAGCAATCTGAGGTCTCAGAAGCACTGACCTCGCTTCTCCCTCTACTACAGACTAGCAAGGAGGCTCAGCCTAGCCCAAGGCTGTTAGTATAAGCATTGAGGGAGGATAAGCATTGAGAGGGATAGTTCTGCTTCCAGATCTAGCACAAATACTGAGTGAGCCTGGGAAAGCCCCTGTGAACCTGGGAAGGCCCATCCTCTCTGAACTTCAACACTGGATGGGGCATGGGCTATGTGAGAAGCAAGGATCTCTGTAGCTTCCAGACTGGCTTATATTAAAAGTGAAGACTCCTGGGTTTCCTACGCCAAGATCTCTGGACTAAAACACTGGGAATGGATCGACACCCACCTTCTCTTCTTGAGTATGTTCTGAGACTAGGTCTCTTGTATTCCAGACTGGCCTTGAATATGATGTGTGGCTGAAGAGGTTCCCGAACCCTTGGTCCTTCTGCTTCCACTTCGCAAGTGCTGCCACCACACGATGCGCTACTAGACTCTGTTATTTGGGAATCTCTATTAGCATACCATGTAGTTGGGTCCTGGGCAGCTGCGTTTCATCCTTAGGGATCAGGAGGAAGGGTCCATGTACTAGCAAGTAATGGGATGGATATTTCTGGGGTTCTGAAAGGCAGAGGAACCTCCATATCCTACTACATATTTTCAATTTCCTCACCTTATCGTGGGCCCCTCTCTAGCTGTAGAAGAAAGTGAAGAACTAGCTAGGCTGCCTCCATTCACCCCTCAGCCAGGTCCTTTCGTTTGTTCAAAGAGGGGCTGGGACAGCCAGGGCTGGGGGTGGGGGCTTGCTGCCCAAGGAGGTATTTTTCAGAGTCTCCCGCCCTCTGAAGTTTCCAAGGGCAGCACAGAGCCCTGTCTAGTATTTGACCAAATATGGTGGTATCTCTCAAGGAGCTCACGCCCCAGCCAGCTCCTCAGTTATGCTGTGGAAACCTGCCCTGCACAGATTAATCTTGTGACATTCAGGAGCCTCTTACCCTGCCCTCCTCCTCTCCCTAGTTCTTGTAAATGGCCAAGACTGGCCCTCAGCAAGACAAGACAGGGGAGCTCGCCCACCCCTTCCTCCTCTGCTGCCCCCACCCCTGGGCACCCCCCAGGGAGTGTATTTACTGCTTGCTCACTTTCAGTTGACCGTTCACTCAAGGTGAGTGGCCTTAGCCACAGAGGGTTGGCCGTCAGTTTAGTGTTTGGGGCCCCATGGACCCTGGGTCACCTGAGCTCATGAAGCTGGAACCCTCTTTAGGAAGGCTGCAGGCAGTGTCTCAGCCAGCAGGGTTGGTTTGAGGGGTACAAGAGAGAGGTGCAAAAGACCCACGAGCCCTAATACTAAGACAGCTGCTGTTTATAATAAGAAACGTAATAATTATAATCATTATAGCATCGTTTTATAATAAACAGGAGAGTGTTTATTGAGCGCTTCCTCTGTGCCAAGCATTGTCAGCTATGACATGGCCTATTTCTTTATTCTTTGTAGCAGCCTCGAGAGATATGGAAACAGATGTAGACAGTCAGTAGGAGTCAGCAGGGGCCACTATTTCCTGGGATGTGACTCTCATTATATAGAGAATGGAAGGAGAGTGAGAGAGAAGGAAGGGTCATAAGCAGTTGTCAGACAGGGGATAAGCCCCGAAAGGGGAGATCTCTCATGCAAGATGGCAAATGTTACTCCCATGAAGGTTGTAAGAAGGTTACTTCCATGAAGCTTTTCGGTATCTGCACCTTGGCCTGGGTGGAGCACACAGACTCAGAGACCTGTTCACGGAGGGCTAGAACTGCGCAGAAAATATCCCAACACAAACAGTGTAGCGTGGCGTGTTGAGTTCTGGATCGGAACCAGACCCAAATCCCAGCTGACACTGCTAATTCACTGTGGAATACCGGGCCAATTCCCTTCTTGCTCAGGCCTCAGTTTCCCTGCCTGTAACTAGAAATGAGCCCACCTGAGGCTGGTTGGAGTACCTGAGGAGGTTTCCTTGGGAGATAGGACTGTCTGGCCCTGAACCAAGACAGTCTCAGTACATTTTCTCTTCTGACCAACCAGCAGCCCATCCCTCTCCCTCCCTTTCCCCCTGGCCATCCCCAAAGCAAACGAAGCTGATTGTCTTAACTGGCGCTGTGGGTGCTGGCTGGTCAGCCGGCCGCAGGCCACAGGCGGAGGTGCCATCAGCCAGGGCCCCACCAGACACACAGGACATTGTCCTTCGGTCAACAGCCCCTGGGCACCTCAGGGCCTGGCTCCTGGCCTACCCCCACACCCCTCACCGCCTGCCACTGTGCTAAGGCCCAGCCAGCTGGGGGCCCAAGGCTCCCAGCTGACAGTGAGCCCACCCACCCACACCCCCCAGCAGCCCCCCGTGGAGCTATAATTGCCTCAGTCCATCCTGTTGCTGCTATTCTCTCTCTGCGGCATCTGGGGTTCCTGGCCGGTGGCAGCTGCAGGCCTGCTGCCTGGCTTGGTGGGATGGACTGGCCACACAGCCTGGTACGTGGTGCTCCCTTCTCTGTAGCTGTTCTTTCCCCATTGATTAATGGCTGCCTGTGTTTGGCTTGGAATCTGCAGGGACCAGCTCTGTCCTCTCCTTCAGGCCCAGGGAGAAACAGAGCCTGGTCTCAGCCTGCAGTCATGGCCTAAGGCTTGGGCTACAGCTCTGGGAACAGCCTGGTCACACTGAACTCTTTCAGGAGGAAGTGTCCCGGGCGATTGGGCAGACTCGGGCACTAGAGCTTTTCCAGACCTGGCTTCTGGGATCTGGGCAGCGTGCATGATCTTGGGCAAATCCTTCTGTCTTTGTTACCCATCTGGAAACTGAGGGGAGGGGATGTTGAATTTGATCTGTTTCCCCCTGCAAGGTGAGTTGAGGAACGTGTGGGCAGCTCAGCCGAGACGGCCTGCAGTGAGGGAAATATTTCTGCTGCAGAACATAGGACTAAAGGGAAGAATTTAGCAACCTAATTCACTGCTGTGGCTTTTATGCCAGCAAGTGGCTCTGCCAAGAGGGGCTAGGCTGGGACTTGTTTCTAAGGGTCAAGCTTGCTGGGTAGCCTGGATGATAAACCAGGCCTGTCCCCCTCCCGCCCCACCCTCAACACCCGTGGACCAAGATGCAGGGAAGGCACAGAGTCTGGTAAGACTCAGAAATGAAATGAGAAACAGTGAGCTGGACTAGGGTGAGGTAGGTTGTCTGGTGCTGAGGTGGAGGGGGTGGTGTGTGTGTGTGTGTGTGTGTGTGTGTGTGTGTGTGTGTGTGAGACAGAGAGGGAGAGGGAGGGAGGGAGATAGAGAGAGAGATCTGGAAATGAAGTCTTACAGGAACCACGCGCCAGCTCCGCCAGCTCCATGCAGTGTTCCTTCTCGCCCACTCTGTTTCAACTCATTTCCTCTCAGCAGAGCCTATAAGCGGCTCAACCCCCCTCTCCCTCGTCCACGTCCCTGGAAGACTTTAGGCTGCTTCTGCTCACGAATCCTCTTTCTTATTCCATTGATGAGTCTCCAGAGAAGCTGGGCCCAGCCACCCTGCTGCCCCAAGGGAGAGCCCTGATCCCCAGGCATGCCTGCCCTTGCTACTCCCTCTACCTTTCTGCTCCGTCCCCACAGTTAACAGCACTGAGGTCCCTGAAGTCCCGGGCAGGCATGGTGGTGGAATCTGTTCACTCTGCAGATGCAGGCACAGGGGATAAGATGCATGGAAGGGAGTCTGTCCCAGGGGGGAGCAGCTAAGGAGATATCGAAGAATCACACATCCAAGTACAATTGCAGATGTGTTAGGGACATGTGGGGCTTGGTGACTCCATGATGTCCAGAAGCAATGTTGAGGCAGTGACCTAGAGCCCACAGCTGGGCAAGGTTTTCAGAAGGTGGAAGGAAAAGGCAGAACCTGGTGGGCAGAGTGCAAACTCCCTCCCACAGCAAGGAACATGGGGAGCACAAGTGCAGAGAAGGCCAGAAGGGTCACAGGAGACCCCCCGCCCCAAGAGGGCCTCAGGAAGGACATTAAGGGGGAAGGTGGCAATGTCAAAAACGCTTTTCAATGGCCTCCACTGGCCTTGATGCGGTGAGTTGGTTAGGAGCCAGGCAGGCTTGGGAAAGGAGCCAGGCAGGCTTGGTAGGCGGTGGAGCTGTCCTGGGAAGCAACTATGGTCTGCAGATTGAGTAACTAGAGTGGGCAAGGGGATTTTCCGGAGGTAACTGATTTCAAGGACTTCAAGATGCATGAGTGTCATCAGTGCCCAACACAAGTGTCCATACCCAAGGTGGCCAACACAGAGGCCTCTCTCTTCTTTGCCCTAACCCTAAGCCTTGGCCCAGAGAGACTTGGTTCCAGCCTCTGACCAATAGCCTTCTTTCTCAGCTGCTCCTTCTTGCCATCTCTATCTTCTTGGGGCCAAGCCAGCCCCGAAACACCAAAGGCAAAAGGAAGGGGCAAGGGCGGCCTGGCCCCTTGGCCCCTGGGCCTCACCAGGTGCCACTGGACCTGGTCTCTCGCGTGAAGCCCTACGCTCGAATGGAAGAGTATGAGAGGAACCTTGGAGAGATGGTGGCTCAGCTGAGGAACAGCTCTGAGACAGCCAAGAGGAAATGCGAGGTCAACCTGCAGCTGTGGCTGTCTAACAAGAGAAGCCTGTCTCCTTGGGGATACAGGTAGGTGGGCTGGGCCCAGCAGGCCACAGTTCCCGCTGTCCCAGATGCTGTGTTCAGGACCTGGGATTCAGGTGAATTTTAATCCCTCTTCTGCATCTTTCGGCCAGTTGAATAGCTTTGCTGAGCCTTGGTTTCCCCAGCTGTCAGTGGGAGTAATGGTGGCATGCCCTTCACAGATAGACATACAGTGCTGTCTTTTTAGCCTCCGGGTCTGAAATGTAGGGCTTCTAAAGCATGGTGGTTCGCGCCTGCTGGCTACGCTCACACTTTTCACATCAGGCAGGTTCCTTCTTAAAATCTGCCTCAGAACCACCTCAGGGTTCCCGTGTTCACCCAGTCAGACTCCCTAGGACTGATGCCCAGATCACAGAGTTGCGCCTGTCTCTCCATGCGTAGGGTGCATGGCCCCTGCTTTGACTTGGGGATCACTGGGTTACAGAGGCAACGTCTGTGTGTCCCTCTCCACCTCCTAGGTCAGCGTGCAGAAGAGGCCCAAGGTACATGGGTTCGATGGAGTGAAGAAATAGCTCACTTGCTCCCAAACTCAGCCCAGGTCTTTGCTAGCTACGCTGCTTATATCCTAAGACTCTAGACTAGCACTGTTGGCCAGAACTTCCTGGCATGAAGTTCACTGCGGTAGCCTGGTGACTATTGAACCGCTGGAATGAGACTGAAGGACTAGTATAGATTGACTCCGATTTAGGTCGGCACATGTGCTACAGTCAGTGGCTACTGTGTTGAGCGGTGTAGCCTGGGACTGTGACAATGCAATCAGCAAAGGGCCTTCAGACCACATCTTGCTCCTGCTGGGCTGTGCCCATGTGCCAGTCAGGGAGATTGTAAAACTGTAGGCTCATTCAGGAGACTTGAAATTGATTTCCAGGGAGCTCCCAAGCACAATGAGGTGACTGACACTGGGTGTTCCTAGGTCTCATTCTCTTACCTCTCATTTGTGTTTAACTGAGGAGGAAATCGAGGCAGAGAGGAAAGATATCCTAGGTCTGGGACAACCTCAGAAGGATCTCACTATGAGTGTCTCAAGTCTAAGACCGGTTTGCTTTTAACACAGTATGTGAGCCGGGCGGTGGTGGTGCGCGCCTTTCATCCCAGCACTTGGAAGGCAGAGGCAGGCAGATCTCTGTGAGTTCAAGGCCAGCTTGGTCTACAAGAGCGAGTTCTAGGAAAGTTAAAGCTGTCACACAGAGAAACCCTGTCTTGTAAAGCCAAAAAACAAACAAACAAAACAAAACAAAACAAAAACATAGTATGGATATAAAAATACAATCTCCAGAATTCACAAGGGGAAGGAGAGAACTGACTCCCACAAGCTGTCCTGTAGCTCCTTGTAAGGTCTCCTCTGATCTCAGATAGATAGATGATAGATAGATGGAAGATAGATAGATAGATAGATAGATAGATAGATAGATAGATAGAATAAAATAATCAACAACTTGCTGAGCTAAGCATGGTGTAATTCCAACACAGGGAAGGCTGAGGCAAGAGGATTGCAGGCAGGAGGTCACCCTGAGCTACAAAACAAGACCTTGTCTCAAAAACAAAAAACAAACAAACAAAACCCCAAAGCAAAAAACAAAGAATAAAAGAAAAACCAAATCAATCCAAACCAATCCACAACACCCTAAAACTTGTTGAGTCTCTGAGGTTCAGTAAAACAATAGAATACAGGCCCAGGTCCTCGTCCAATGCAGATTCTACATCCACTTGTGAACATTTTCTCCCTGTAGATTAATTCCCCACAATATAAAAATAAGGTAGATAAGAGAGGAAAGGCTTAGTTTTTTCCATGGTCCCCGTGGTATCTTACTGGGTAAAAGGAGGAAGCTGGGGACACAGTGGTGACAGTACCTGACTAGCAGTGACTTCCAAATCGGGGTCTCCTGTTTTAGGAAGGTCGAGTTCATTACAAAACACCTAGGTCAAGGTTAAGGTTAGGCCTTAACCCTAACTCCATAGAACACCCTGGGGATGGCAGCTCCCTTTGTTGTTAATGGTGGCGCTCACCCTGCTCTCTCCCACCCGCTCGCTCCCCGCAGCATCAACCATGACCCCAGCCGCATTCCAGCGGACTTGCCCGAGGCACGTTGCCTATGTCTGGGCTGCGTGAACCCCTTTACCATGCAGGAGGACCGCAGCATGGTGAGTGTGCCAGTGTTCAGCCAGGTGCCAGTGCGCCGTCGCCTTTGTCCGCCACCTTCGCGCCCTGGGCCCTGCCGTCACCGCGTCGTCATGGAGACCATCGCGGTGGGTTGCACCTGCATCTTCTGAGCCACCAAGCCAGTGGCCACTGCGACTCCTCCCTCCCCGCACCCACTGTGTTCCTGCAAGGCTGATAAACAGTAAACGTTGTCCTTTGTAAAGAAAGGCATTGGGCTTGCTCCTTGCGACTAGGAAGCTAAAATTGTGTCCGGGTTGGATATCCCTGGGAAACAAATTCCAGATCAGTTTGAGTGAGCATTTCCTAGGACTCAGCCCTCGAGAGTGAACCAGTCTATTAGAAAATGCTGGGCTGGGGATGTATTTAACTCTTCAGCTAAACAGTCTGCCCAGCACAAATGACGTCCCGAGTTCCATCTCTAGCACTACATAAAACCAACAGGGTGGTGCACATCTGTAATACCAGACTATGGAGGTGGGTAAGTCAGGAAATTCAAGGCCACCCTTGGCTATGAGTATAGCCTCGGATACACGAGACTCAGGAAACAAATACCGCTTCCATTTCTATCTCTTGAGATGGTGGCAGACTTCCTCTGCGCTCTTCCCTGTAGCAGCTGCATAACTGGAACACGGCTGTCATAAGCCAATATGCTACCTAGCTGACTCAAGTTACTAAGACACACAGTCCTAAGAGGTTGCTCCAGGTTCTGCAGTGCCAAGCTAGGGCTCAGCCTCTCCTGGATGCTGTGGCAATGACCCTTGCCACAGATGGGAAGGGTTGCCCTTAGCCCCAGGGTTCTTTGCAGAACAGACCTAGCCTCCCCTAAAAGGGCCTCTGGTAGCCGAAGAGGTCCTAAATCATCATCATCATCAGCAGCAGCAGCATCTCCTCCTCCTCTTTTTTTTCTGGAATGGGAACTCTGATTTTAAGCATGCAAGAGCTGCAAGGCAAACTAGATAGGTCATTGTTCATCCAGCGACCTATCTGCAGCCCTGGGTACCAGTGCCTGCGATCCTCAAAATGTCAGTCTGCGGGAAGCTTGTCCAGGCAGACTTCTGGCTCAGCACTCAGAGGTGCTGACTTAGGTGGGGCTTGCTATTTTTCCACTTGAGTGCTGTGGCCTCTTTTAATCTCTACTATTATGGGGGTGCTGATGCTGCCACCTGTGACGGCACTTGGAGAACCACTGGGTCACATCAAAACATTCTCCTGACCAACCCTGGCAGTATGGGGTTATCCTAAATCCCATACTGGGTCTTGCCCTGATACTAGCTCTTTCCCCTTGTAATTGAATCTTGCCCCCCTGGGCCTTCTAATCCCACGGCAAATCCCTAATCAGCTGTCCTGGGCTCTAAAAATACCTTGCCTCCCCCCAGGACAGCTGAGGGGCTTGGGCTATTTTCTGTGGGTGAAATGAGCTAACACATTAGAGCTAACATCCTACAAAGGGTCAATAGCCCACTGCAGAAACATTTCGCTCGGCTGCTTGAGCCCGTGTGCGTACAACAGCTTCAGCGTGGAATGCTTTAATTGTCTAATTCACGAAAAGCCAATGGTTAGGTATGTGCCTGTCTGGGCTGGAAAGTAACTTACCTTTTTTGGTATTGTTGAAGAGTGTATACTGGTTAAAATTACCCTGGGAAGTTTTGGCCTGGTTCCAGACACATGGAAAATAGACTCCACGTGCCAGCTCATGCCGATCCCTTTAGCAGGCACTTCTGTAGGGGTTGCTTGTCTTTAAGGCTCCCACAGATGTGCTCTGGATCTATGTGCGCCCCTAAAGGCAAGGTATCGAAGTCGGGCTTTGTCCATGCTAAGGAGTTGCTTTACCACTGAGTTATCTCTCCTCCAAGCCCCATGCTCTCTGGGTCATAGGCCCATGCAATGGGTACAATCTCCAAGGCTTTACTGGAAGCCATTGTGAGAGAAGGTGAGCTGCAGGAGTCCTGGGGGAACATGGGTAGTGTAGGCAGGAGGAAAGCCTCTTCTTGGTGAGAAAGGGTCATCCTTATAGAAGGCGCATTAGAATCTTAGAGATGCTTAGTATACACTTGTTATACAAGGTGAAGCCTTTCCCTATTGCTGGGTCCTTATCTGAAACAAGCGGATGAGATTTCACTATCTCCAGGCTCTTGCCCAGTCTTTAAAATCCTGGGACTTAAATGTGTAAAAGCCTCTCCTAAAAAAGGGGTTTTGTTTATTTCTTTGAGTGAGAGCGCAAGAGAGGGAGAAAGACTGTATGTACAAACGCATACCACATGCGCTTGTGAAACTCACAGGGTAACTTCTGGGAATCAGTTCTTTCCTTCCATCCTGTGGGTCCTGGGGTTGAACTGTCTTCAGGCTTGCCAGCTTATCTTAGTCCATTGACCCTCTTGCTGGCCTGAAACTTGGCCTCTTGGGCCTGAGCAGGGGAGCTTAGGCCTTGGGAAAAGTGAGTCTATAAGTAATCTAGAAACCTACTTGGGTCTAAAGCTAAATACCCACTTCCTAGAACATGACAGATAAAATGCAGAGGCTTCCAGGGAACCTACCATCTGCTTCCTTACTTCCTTCAGCGCTGCTTCATGAGTGGGTGGGAGCAAGGCCTTCCTTAGCGCCCCAGCCCCGAAGACAGCTCGGGTCATCTGCTCTACAAAGTAGAATATCTGTGTAGAGTTTTGTGGGTTTCTCTTCTCTTCTCTTCTCTTCTCTTCTCTTCTCTTCTCTTCTCTTCTCTTCTCTTCTCTTCTCCTCTCCTCTCCTCTCCTCTCCTCTCCTCTCCTCTCCTCTTCTCTTCTCTTCGACAGAATCTCATGTAGCCCAGGTTGGCCTCAAACTTACTATGTAGCCAAGGAAGACCCCGATCCTCTTGCCTGACCTACCGAATGCTGGGATTACAGGCAGTGATGTGATGAGTCAGGGCTTTGGAGCACGCTAGGCAGGGCTCTAATGAGTGAGCAACGCTCTTAGCTTTGTGTGCAGGGTTTTAAGTACTCATTATACTGTGGACTACAGGCGGTAAGGGTGGTGCCCTTCTTGCTGGTCAGACTCACAGGCCTCTCTAGGCCTGGGCAGGGAATGTCTGTTCTGGCTTGAGAAGGCAAGGTGGGCCCCGGGATGCTTTCAGTTGGCCTGTGTTCCCCTTTTTGGAATCTGTCCTGCAAATGATGAGACCATGAGATGAACTTTGAAGGCTTGGGCAAGCGGGCCTCAGGGCATTGAGAGTGGATTTGGTTTGGAGCTGTTTAAGCCTGACTATTCAGGCAAAGGAAGGGTCTGAAGTGCAGCCAGCTTAGCCTTAGCATGAAGTCCCAGCCCAGGGAAGGACCTGCCCTGGGTCTAAGCCATATTCTCCTTAGGGACCCAAGGGGGTGGAGTCAGCTGAGTATGGTTTGTATTGTCTTTTCTTCTCTGGCCCAATATCAGACAGACATAAATACGATGACAGCCTGTGCCACCTGCATTTCAAAGTTCTTTGGAAGACACCATCACATGATTTGACGTCACTAAACTTGAGGGTTGGGGGGGGGGTGCATAGGTACCTCCACAGCTGTGACATTTGGATAAGACCTGTGCTCCCAAGATGATTATTATTCGAATCTGTGATTCTAAGCAAATCGGTTTACTCTATCACCCTATTACTGGTCCAGTGTCTGAAGCCCAACCGATCAGCACTTGGCCCTTCTCTGGCCACTGACATTGGTGCAGGGCTAGTCCACATGGCCTACGGGGGACCTGCTGACACTGCAGTCTTTGGCTGTGAGAGAGGGACCGGGGATTGCCCTATGCTCTGCACATGGCCTCAAATCGTTTTACCCAGTAAGGCCTTCACTGTTCAGGGAGTTTTCATTTGTTTTTCTTCTACTTCAGCCAAATTTGTTTTACTGGGGTGCCAGTCTTATGGCTTCTGTAATAGCTACCACACGCAGATCATCTCTTCACTGCCACCACCATCACCTGGTAAAGCATGAACCTTTGTTCCGGTGTGAGTCTAACTGCACGGGAAGGGTTTCTGCTCTTATGCTGATCTCAGTTAGGGCGAAACTCCAGAGTGGGGAAGTTCTATAAAACTGAGCTGAGACCTCAGACAAGTTATGCTGTCTCTGTGAGCTCTTGTCTTCCCTGCAGGAGCCAGATGAATCTTAGTATTATCTGTTAGGCAAGCTTCTGGGCTACGATCCTCTGGCGGCCATATTTCCTCTGTACATCCAAGCCTCTCCCCTAAAGCACAGTTTAACAAGTCTGAGTAGTGTGTGTGTATGTGTGTGTGCGTGCACGCTCCACACTGGCTCCACTCCTGTGTGCTCCCTCTGCAGAAAGGCCCAGGTCCAAAGGAACAAAGACAAGTTTCACTTCAAAAGCTGATTTGGGAGCATGGTGGTGCTGAGACTTGAACCTGGGGCTGCATGCATTCCAAATATATGTCCCCCACCGAGCTATGCCTGTGACCCTGGATGTTTATTTGACCTGTTTCTATAATGGTTTGGCAGTGTCAAAGCCAAGGCCTCCTAAATGCTAATCAAGCACTCTGCTACTGAACTACATCGCTAGCCCCAGTCTACTGATCTTTATAGTTACAGAAAAAGCAAGGCACAATTCTCTACATGAAGCCAGAGCCAGAGAAAGCACCAGATTAACCTCCCAAGAACTCCATCCCACACCGTCCTTTCCCCTGCCCTTTTCCCTGCTCGGGGAGTTCGGGGGTGAGGTAGGACCACTCTCTACCATCCAAGGACTTGCCTCCTGGGCAAGACAGATTCATCACATGACTCCTGTATCCTTACATAAAGAGAATGGCCAATCCCTCCAGGGGCCATCAAAAACTTCCTTTCTTCCTATGGCTCAACCTGTTTCCATTTTTCTACCTGACTGACAGGTAGCCCAGGGCTCTACTGACGGCAATGTTGGGGTAAATATATCAATCATACGCACTGCTGCTGGGAGGTGTAGCGATGGTCTCGAAAGAAATTCTGAACTGGAACCCACACCCAACAGCCCATCCAAACGCTGACATTTTCTGATCTTCCCTTCTCTTTAGGTAGCTGGTGGTAAATGTTTTTTTACAAAGGCTGTGCCTTTGGGGGGTTGGTAAGGAAGACGAAAAGGAAAGAAAGCTGAGTTCTCTGCTATATATTCCTTCTCTCAGACATCTTGGCTTCTAGTGAGAAAACGAAGTCAGAAGTGGCTTGGAGTCTGAATTTTTATTTCTTCTTGAAAAACAGTAACAAAAAAAAAAAAAAAGAAAGAAAAAAAAAACCCCAAGAAACAAACAAACAAAAACCATCAACCCCTCCCCCCCAAACACTGGCCTGAATTTCCTTCCCTTTTCTTAACCTCTCCCTTAAAAAACAAAAAAAAAAGGTAGCCTCTAAGAGGATCCTTAGGCAGACAGTAGGTCACCTGGACCCACGCAGGGGACATCTGCTCAATACACGGTGGCAGAGAGAGTGGAGCAGCCCACGAATGTGACCCAGTTAGCCCCGTGCTGCTGAGATGGGCTCCATCTTCAGTGTGGGGCAGAGTTCCTGGACTCTCTCTGGAACCCTCACAGTTCAGTCTTGACCTTGTGGATTAAGTCCTTTTGGTCAATCTTGTCCAGGTCCTGGTACCAGCGGTTGTAAGCCAGTAAGGCCACATTCTTAGCAGCTACGGCCATCATCTCCACAGAGCTGGCCGCCCACTCCAAGGCATTGAGGTAGAAGAGCTGGTCATGGAGCACGAACTTCGGGAGGCTGCGGCGGGAGCCGTAGAGGGGGTGGGCCTGCCACTCCGCCGTCTGGACTGAGTAGTAGGAACGGAAGAGGGTCTTCAGCTCAGTCCGGAAGAGGGGCTTCGGGGACTGCACCCGCCACACTGCTGCCTCCTGGGGCTGCTTCCGCCGGAAGTTGGCTGAGATGTTGACAGGACAGATGTTGTCCAGAGTGCAGAAGAAGCTGGGGAAATCTGTGGTGAGTATGTTGGCGAAGGGGAAAAGCTTAGGGTCGGGGAAGCCAAAGTAGGAAGAGTTGAGGTAGCCGTGGACCAGGGAGACCACAGTGGGCTGGAAAGAGCCCTGAATGTCATCGATGGGTGGAGTAAAGCCTTCAAAGGTGATGTTGTTGCTGCTGTTGTCCAGGTGCAGGGGCGTGGCAATGACCACGATGTCGTAGAACTCGGAGTTGTTGCCCCTGTCACTTTCATACCCCACTTGGTACAGGGCTTTCCCTTCTAGTAGGAGAGAGAACACAAACGTCCACTTATTCCATCGCTCCTACCCACTGACCTTCCTTCCATCGGGGACCCAGCACTGGGGGTGCAGAGAGAGTCTGGCATCAGGGGCAGCTCGGCTGTCCCTCCTTTCCATATTGATGCCGCTGCTGGGTGGGCACTGGTTTGGACGTTAGAAGGCCTAAGCCCTTCTCTGGTTCTGTTGCTGACTGGCTGAGGTAAAGATGCCACTCAAATGATCAGAGACCAAAGGAATAGTAGATACAGGGAGGAAGCTTCCTAGCGCTGACGCGAAGAGCGTCAGCGCCCTCTAGTGGTCTGTGAGCCTTTCCCTGATTTTTCTGAAAAATACTTCCCAGCAGGAACGCTCTGGTTGAGGTACAGAAGAGGAGGAGGGCTGGCTAGGAATGGCAGGGGCATAATTCCTGTTTGGTTCACTCACCTGTAGTGTGCAGGGTCACAGAGGTCACTGTGGCATGGATCACACTGGCCTTGGCGAGCTTCAGCAAACCGGAACAAACCAGCTTGTTGCCCCCTTCCACGGACCACAGGTTGCCCTGAGCCCCAGCTAGTGACATGGCTCCTGGGAAAAGGAGGGAGGGAGGAAAGATCTTGGGCCTTCCCACCAAGACAAGACTCCTCCCAACCACGAACCCAGGAAATGTGCTTAAATATAGTGTGATTTTAAAAGTTAAAAAAAAAAGGGAATGGGCCAACGACAATAAGCCAGAAAATGGTTTTCATAGGACCCAGCTTGTTCTAAGGATGTGGGCAAGGTGGACAGGCAGGCTGACGGCTGCGCACTTACCAGCAAAGGCAGGCATTGATGCTGACTGGCCATAGCTGGCCCGGAGGACAGCAGAGACAACATCATCAATAAAGCGCTGTGTGACCCCAACCTGGAGCAGGGACTCGGCCACTGAACGCTGGGTCATGTTGACAAAGGTGGCCTCCCCCAGGGAGTAGAGCAGTTCTTCTACGCCCGAGAAGGCATAGCCATGAGCCTGGTACTTGTAGATCCTAGGAGACACGTGGGACTGGAGTCTTGTGCAGAGAGGCTTTGTGCATGAGGCCCTAGAGGTCTACCGTGTTATTCCCTTTGGCCTGTTCTGTGGCTACAGTGGCTTGTCTGTACCTCCTCACTGGTAGCCAGGGACAGTGCAGAGACACAAATAATCCAGGATTTCAAAGGACTTGGCTTCTTCGTGTGGCTAGAGGCCAACTATATCACGCTTCCTGCCCAAGGTGCTGATATGTCTCTAAACATGGGTGACTAGCTTCTAGTCTGTCCTGGCTTCAAGTCCAAGCTGGACCTGATGGCTGTAGCCTCAGACCATTACTATCCCTGCCTTTGACTTGATCTGGCAGCGCTCTCACTTGCCCAGAGTTCCTGTCTTGTCTCTACTACTCCTTCCAGTCCTAGAGCTAGCAAAGATGGGAGCTACCTGCTGATATATTCTGGATTAGCTTGTCTATGAACTGCTGCCTTCTCTGGGCTTGATTTTCAACTGTGCTACTAGACAGCAGTGTCCAGAGGCTGGACAGGGATGTGGGACTGGAAGAAGACAGGGATGTGGGGCTGGAAGAAGACAGGGACATGGGGCTGGAAGAAGACAGGGACGTGGGGCTGGAAGAAGACAGGGACGTGGGGCTGGAAGAAGACTGGCCGGACTTACTTCTACAACAGGAAACGGTCAGCATGGCAGGGCTACTTAAAACCGACAAGAGGACAAAGTAGACGGAGAAGAGGGGGGCTGACTGTGACTGTATATGCGATGGAAGTCATGTAACCCCAGGACTTCGGATGGCAAGACAGGAATAGCAGGAGTTTGAGGCCAGTCTGGACTACCTAGTGAGACTCTGTGTCAAACAAAGTCAGAAGAAAGGTTTTAAAAACAAAGCTGGGGGCGGCTGGAGAGAAGGCTCAGCAGTTAAGAGCACTGCTCTTCCAAAGGTCCTGAGTTCAATTCCCAGCAACCACATGGTGGCTCACAACCATCTGTAATGAGATCTGGTGTCTTCTTCTGGCCTGCAGTCATACATGCAGGCAGAATACTGAGAATACTGTATACATAATAAATAAATTTTAAAAAATAAAAACAAAGCTGGGCGGTGGGGAGAAGGGCTGTGAACAGTGTTACGAGCATGACGTGACTGTGGCACTCACACACTCTCAGCAACGGCAGCTGCCTACAGAGGCCTGCACCAGATGGAGCCCTATAAACATCCAGTCATGGATGGTGAGCGGCTCAAGGGGCCCCGACTCACCCAAGGAAGCTAAAGGCAGTCAAAGGCTGCTGGAGAAGAGGAAGTCATTGTCCTCACTGGTGAGTTACCCATGCTCCAGAGGACCACTCCACCCCAATGCCCACATGAGCAGCCCTGGTTAAGCCCGGTAGATAGCAAAGCAAGCACAAAAACCGAAGATGTGACAGCAGGACGGGGCCTTGGTGGGAGAGGAAGGAGCACAGGAGAAGGGAGAATGACTGTGACAAGAATGCATTGCATCCATACAAAATTATACAAGAGTAAGTTTAAAAGGGAAGAAGAAAAAGGAGAAGAAGGAGAAGAAGGAGGGGGAAGAAGGAGGGAGAGGAAGAAGGAGGAGGAGGAAGGAGAGGGAAGAAGAAGGAAGGAAGGAGAAGGAAGAGAAAGAAAAAGAGGAGGAGGGGGAAGAAGGAGGAGGAGGAAGAGGAGGAGGAAAAGGAAGGGGGGAAGTATAGAGGAGACTTTGGGGGACATCTGGAGAATGTAAGGAAGAAGTGTCACCTTGTATGGCCTGATCACGGAACGGGAAGGGAGTGAAGAGTGAAAGAAAGTAGAGAAGGGTGTCATGTGACCACACCTGGGCATCTGACACTGGGGGGGGGGGTCTGTGATGGGGCTAGAGGGGCAGACAGCGTCTGCTCAGGGCTCCAGGAAGTGGGGGGCAGGGGGATACAGAAGAGAAGTGGCTGCTTGGCATGTCAGTACAGAGCAGGCGTAGACGAGTCCTCTGTATCTGGAGGTGACAGGGAGGGGCTGGCACTCAAGAGGAAAGAGGAGGAATGAGAATGTTCTAGAGCTGTGGTTCTCAACCTGTGAGGTAGAATGACCCTTTCTCAGGGGCTGCATATCAAATACCCTGCATATCAGATATTTACAATTCATAACAGTACCAAAATTACAGTTATGAAATAGCAACAAAATAATTTTATGGTTGGGGGTCACCACAGCATGAAGAACTGTATTAAAGGGGTCACAGCATTAGGAAGGCTGAGAATCACCATTCTATTTTTTTCGAGACAGGGTTTCTCTGTAGCTTTGGAGCCTGTCCTGGACCTAGCTCTTATAGACCAGCGTGGCCTGGAACTCACAGAAATTCACCTGCCTCTGCCTCCTGAGTGCTGGGATTAAAGGCGTGCGGCACGACCGCCTGGCTTGAGAATTACCGTTCCAGAGGGACAAAGCAGGGGTAGAAATCTTGCAAACAGGTGACCCCAGGCTGTATCTGGCCTCCATAAGTGTTTCATTTGGTTCACAAAGTCAACTGGTGATAAACACTGGAAAGCTGGACAAGTTCATGACATGTTTCCTTGTGGCTAGTCAGTGTGCTGCAGCTGGCTGCTGCCCTCAGAGGGTCTTACTCTTCGGGCTACCCCACCCCACTGTTCTCTTCCACCCAGGGGCCTTGCTCACCCCGCTTTAGCCTTTGTAAGTGACTGAGTTTGCAACTCATGCTTCGGTAATTTAGTGGGAGGAAGGAATGAAGACTAGTGTCACAAAGCCAGGGGCCCTGTCCCACACACTCCTCAGGCTGGGGCTCACCCTGAGTCTGCACTGAGTTGGGCAGGGTCCTTGCGTCGGCCTTTACCACCCTTTCACAATTTCCAATGCATCAGTTCCCTCCTGAGATCTTCCCTGGCCTCCTGCAGCTCCGCCCAGCCCTACCTCATGAACTTCTCCATGACTTCCTCCACCCACATCTGCAGCCTCAGGAAGCTGATGCCGTAGTGCCACCAGAGGCGGAAGAGGTTCAGCAGGTACCAGTCGGTTTCCTCCAGCACGAAATGCTCCCCGCCGAAGATGGCGCTCCTGCCCACCACCTCACGCCGCTGTCTCAGCCCTGCGGAGACCAGCAGCCCCTCAGCTCCCCTTCGTGGCCCTCAGGAGGCCCAACAGTGCCTTGAGCTTTTGCATTGGGCCCTTCCTGATGCAAAGGGCTAGAACTATTTTGTTCCTTTGTGCTTCCTGTCTGTAAGTAACATGCTAATGAATACACCGAGAAAACCATTTGCTCTTCCTAGTGGGCAAGAAAATGAAAACTTTGTACCATTTTGTACTTTCTTCAAAAGGGACCCACTCAGCCAAGAGTGAGGGAGATGCTAACATGCCAGAATGTCTAAAGCTCACAGGGCAGGGCTGGCTTTGCTATGGATCCCTGAACTCACACTAGCCCCTTCTAGCTTCTCAGCATTCTACAATTCAAAGAACACTCCACTCATCATGTATGTGGCCACGATGTAGTCTCTTCCACCCCGACATAACACATACAACATCCTGCATCATGAACAGCCTCCTGTATACTTACATGGCTTTGTGTTTCACCCCAAATACAGAGAGGGTGGGCAGGGAGACATTTCAAAATCCTGCTTTGGCAAACCCTGCTGTAGCAAATGAACTCGCATGTATGCACTTTGCGTATCTACAAGACGTGATCCTGCAGGACCACTTCTGAGGGACTGGAACTTCTTCAGCAGACAACATGCATATTCGGAGTTTAGAGGATGCTGACTTTGAGCCCCAATTTGATCACTTTAGCATCTCAGCTGAAGGGTATTAAGGATTTGAGTTCCAGTCTCTTTTTTTTTTTTTTTTTTGGTTTTTCGAGACAGGGTTTCCCTGTAGTTTCTAGAGCCTGTCCTGGAACTAGCTCTTGTAGACCAGGCTGGCCTCGAACTCAGAGATCCGCCTGCCTCTGCCTCCCGAGTGCTGGGATTATCCAGTCTCTTTAGAGGGAGATCTGTCTCTCATCCTAAGGCTGGCTGGGTGTGAGGTCATGTCCACATACCACCTGGTAGAGTACCAAGTGTCTGGTGGGCAATGTAGATATGGGATGTAGGATGTAGGATGTAGATGCTGATATGACCGCAATAACTAAGAGGCAGTACACTGAAAGGGAGAGACTGGCCTGGGAGTCAAACCTGAGTTCTAATCCCGGCTCTGCAACTAACTCACTGTGTACCTCAGGCAAGTTCTTTCCCCTCTCTGGTCTCAGCTGCTCCATCTGTAAAATGAGGAGATGGAGCTAAATGACGATCTGACCGCAAGGGCCTGGGGGAGTCTGGGAAGGGCCTGAGGCACCGGGCACTAGACCCCAATGCTGGACACTCACCCAGCAGCTTGATGAAGTCCTGCATGTGGAGGCTCAGCGAGTGGAAGGAGGCTGCCCCGCTCTCGTAGTTCTGCTTGTTGACGGAGATGGTGGCCAGGCGGCCACCCACAGCCCCTTTCTCATAGACGACAATTTGTACTCGGGGTCCAAAGTGTTGCTGAAGGAAATGGGCCACGGCAGAGCCCCCAATCCCAGCTCCAATAACAGCTGTCGGCAAGCCCGAACAAGGCAGGGAGGGAGAGACGGCACAACGGGAGAGAGGCTGGTTAGTAAGGCACTGCCCTGTGCACAGCGGAGGCTCCTGGCACATGCATGTAGCAGGCTTATGGAATTTCAAAGGATAATCCACAGCCTGAGCTTTCAGACGCTCTAAACCTAATGATCAAAGGTTGGCCCCTCCGACCGCACCTACTGCCATCCTCATCCAAGGAAGACCCTACCGGCAAGAGAGAAGGAAGGAATCTCAAAATTTAGAGAATGCTCTTAAAAAGAGAATAAATTGAGCAGGGCAGTGGTGGTGCACACCTTTAATCCCAGCTCTCAGGAGGCAGAGTCGAGCAGATCTCTGAGTTGTAGGCCAGTCTAGTCTACAGAGAGAGAGTTCTGGGACAGCCAGGGATACACAGAGAGACCCTGTCTCAAAAACCAAACTAAACAGAGAGAGGAGGTGGGGGAATAGAAAGGAATATAAATTGGGCCAATCAGATGGCTCCATGTAAAGGTTTGCTGCCAGCCTGTTGACCCAAATTTGATCCCTGGAACGTGGAAGAAAGAACTGATTCCTGGAAGTTGTCCCCACATCTCCATGAGTCATGGCATGCACGCTGCCCCTCTCTATACATCAGTCGATGTTAAAGAAAATAGAGAATAAATTTAGATTCTTATAAAATTCCCCATGCCCTCCATTTTTCTTATTTCAGGATTAATTGGTGAAAACAGTTACTGACCATTACTGACCAAGCAGTTCTGTTAGTGGGCTGAAAAACATTCCTTAGCTCAGGATCAACAAACTACAGCCCACAGGCCAAAATTGCACACCTTTAAACCTAGCATTCGGGAGGCAAAGGCAGGCAGATCTCTGTGATTTCAAGGCCAGCCTGGTCTACAAGAGCTAGTTCTGGACAAGGCTCCAAAGCTATAAAGAAACCCTGTCTCGAAAAACAAACAACAACAAAAACAAAAACCCAAAAAACAAAACAAATAAAAAAAAGAAATGTTATAAGCACAAGTCCTTCTTTCTTTTCTTTCCTTTTTTTTTTTTTGAGACAAGGCCTCCCTACATAGACCAGGCTGGCCTTGAACTCATAGAGATCTGCTCGTCTCTGCTTCTGCCTCTCCAGTGAACTATCTTGCCCAGCAGGCTTTCTTTCTTTTGTCTTTTGAGATAGTGTCTCACCACGCTGCTTAGGCTAGCCTTGAACTCCTGGGCTCAAGTGAGTCTCCCTTTCAGCCACCTGGTGCTGATGATCGCTGCCAACAAAGCCACACCCTTTCTTTCACTTACTATCAATAAGAAAATACTGTGAAATGGCCTGGAACACCCAAAATATTTACTTGTTGGCTCTTTACAGGCCTTTTGGTCAAAGTCCAACCAACCACCTGATGCTGCTGGGAACCACTGTCTAGACAGACAGTGGTCAACAAACAGCCCCGAGAAAGAATGAACTCATTATGAAACCCTTGGGCTGGGCTATTGCCTTGCCTGCAGTTCTGTCTGCCCAACATCTGAAACACGGCTTCCCTCCCACTGACAGTCCGGCATTACCCTCCAGTCAGGCAAGAAGATAAAGACTTCCCCAGTCCCCAGGTGCTACGGTTAGCCCAATTAGCCATCTTCTAAGGAGAGGCCGGTGTTGCCCATGCCTCTTCCAGCAGCTTCCCCTGCCTTTGCCACACCACATTCAAATGACTTGAGGACACAGAGGAAGCAGGATTATGCTGTCGCCGGACCCTGGCGGATAACAAAGTCCAGAAACATCTATTGCACAGTTAACTAACCAACTCCTTTTTCTCAGTACTTAAGAGTCACATCCAGGAATACCCTCATTTTCTTCTAAACCACTCTGCTCTCTTTCCCTCCTCTTCCTCTGGAGAGTCCCAAATTACCTACTTTCTCCAAAGAAACAGTCATGTCAAGGGCTGGAAGTGCCATGTTCAACCCCCCAATTCCCCCTGGTTATAAGTAAGATGTCCTATCACTGTGAGCAGGTTTATGGAAAATACCTAACACACTGCTCTTTGTCCTAGATGTGCCAAGGCTCAGAGATGAACCAAGGGGGGTTTGGGTTTCCAGGAACCTAAGCAGCCAATGGGCAGAGAGACTTGTGCACAATCAGCTAAAATGATCCATAACCAAGTAGGACAACAGGCTTTTAGGGATCCTGAGAAGGCAGCAACAGATACAGGCTTTGCACAGAGAAAGCATCTGAGCAGGACCCTAGAGAAAAATCTGCATGTCAGCGAGAGGAGAAAGGGGACTCTAAAGGGTCCTAGGGCCACTCAGAAGCATGGAGACAGGATCCTGCTGCAGCCCAGGGACTGTGACCTTTAATGGGAGGCACCCTGTCCTCCTTTCTCGGTACAGCCCAAACCACCAAAGGGGTTGAAGGTGTTTAGGAAGCTAAAGGGCAGCTTGTCATCGATTGGGAAGATGGGTGAGATATGTCTGGGGACAAGCTGGAAGGAGGCAGGTTGCAAGCTACGGAACTGCCATTTGGTTGTTGCGGGGAGTCCTTGCTGCCCATCCCCAGGAAAAACTACTGCACATCCCTGGTCCCTAAACCTGCCTAACTCATTATCCTTCCAAGCTTGCTCTGAAGTCAACCTCCATTAGACCTTCTCTTAATACCGCAGCCCCCGGGATTCTCTCTTGTGCAGACTCTTAGTCACAAATCAATTTCCAGTATGCTCTGGCCAGCCTTAACCCCCCCGTGGCCTGTTGTAGCTTTCTCACACAGTTAAGTTTTAGCACTGTACTGGCCCTGGCAAATCCACGTCATCTCAGATGTCCCAAGGCATTCCTGCCAATTGGGGTTCACAGGGGCAGCCTAGTGGAATTATTACGCTGTCCTCCCACAAATAGGACTCGGTAGCGTTTCTGGTTGTGGGAATTCATGTGCAAAGAGATTTAGGAAGCTTCGAGCCATGCAGAGTTAAAACAAAAGGCAGAAAAAAAAAAGTTGTGCGCAAACATGGTACCAGTGACAATGACTACACACGGTGAAGTAAGTGAGGTGTCCTGGTGCCTGCAATTTATTTGGAAATGCAACAAAATATGAACAGTGCAAAGAGCAGAATGGGTGGTGGGCACATGGATAAGACTGTAAAATTCTTTCAACTTTGTTGTATGTCTGAAGAACTTCGGAATAAAATGTTGGGGAACCACACAAATAATAATAATTAATAAAAAAAAATAACAGCCATTAAGAGTTCTCCATGCTGGGCTGTGGGGCTGTGCAGTAGACCGCTTGTCTAAGCAACCCTGAGGGGGGAAAAAGTTCCACACTCATCCGACTCAGCAAATCCATCCCCAGCAATCTATTTATTGTTCTGTCCCGTGGAAGGAACTACCTTCTATAGACCGGAAGTTCTCGTTAGATGTTACTTCTAGGAAGCCTTCTTAGAGCCCGCAGAACCTGCCAAACGCCCTCCAGACACAGAACTTTCTCATCCTAAGCTAGGGCCTGGCGTCCTGAAGGAACCACAGCCATAGCGTGCTATAACACACAGGGCGCTCAGCCGACCCCTGCAAAGGCCACCGCCCAGCTCCTCTTACTGGAGAGCTTCTCAAGAAGTAAATATTCCGTGACCGTGCGCCTTGCGGACAGCTGTCAGTGGCTATTCCTGCCCAGGCCTTCTCCTTCCCAGGCGGCCCCCTCCTCGTGCCCACGCCACCTTCCCCATCAGCACCTCCCCTGTGCACGCTTCTTCCGCGCCCACCAGCCCCTAGCCAATCTTGCACCCAGCTCCTCTCGGGAGCAGCCCTCCCCTGCCCCAGGTCAGCTGCAAACCCTCTTCCCGCCCGTCCTCCTCAGTGAGCACTCCACCACATCTTTCCCGCACCGATTTTTCCGGGCGGGGCGTCTCCGCCTGCAGCAGCGGCGGTGAGAAGCGTGGCCAGCATGGCGAGCAGCGGGACAGCGCGGGCCATGGCGGGTGGTGACCGGGCTGCACGCTGCGGATCCCCGCTTGCGGTTGGCGCTCGACTGCGCGCCCCGCCCTGGCGCCCCACTGGCCGGCTGGCCTTGCAGCCTGGTTGGTCCCAGACTTTCATTGGTCGAGCAACCGTCCCTCTGCAGTACTAGTTCTCCATTAGCTACATCTGTCTCAGGGAGAGCTCAGCCATTGGCAGCGCCCCTGTCCCTCCTCCTTGGATGCGGGTTCTTCATTGGCTGGCTCATTCTGCTCAGGCGCAGGTGTGCATGTCTTTGGAGCACAACATCAGGACCAGGGCCCAGTTGCTGGGAGATGCACAGAAGGGAGTTCAACCATGCTTACTAGCTTCGTGATGTGTCTTCTTCTGTGTTTCCAGGGGGCACAATAATCTAGGCTCTGCCTTTCTTGGTTGTGATGATCACGTGAGAGAATGGAGAGGAAATCACTTTGAGGGGCTTGTTAGTCCCTCAAGAGCTGTGAATTGCTGACCAAGCTGGCGACCTGCATGATTAGATGAGCTTCTTCGCGCAAGGGCTGAACCAAGCACTTCTGCGCTGGAGCTTTAATTTTCGCTTCCAGTTTCTACATCTTTTCCCTGCCTTCTATCGTCCCTCCCTTCCTTTATTTTTATTTAGGTATTTGTTTACTTATTTAGATACTAGGTCTCATGTAGTTTTGGCTGGCTTAGAAGTTAGCAGAGGATGATTTGGAATTCTTGATCCTCCTCTCAAATGCAAGGATTATGTACACGCTTGCCTGTATTTTTGGAGACAGGGTCTCTCTTGGTAACCCAGGCTGGTTACCAGGCTCTCTGTTGCTAGGATTACAGGTCTGAGGCACCGTGCTTCTTATCTAAAAACTGATGAGTTTGCCTGCACGTCTGCTTGTGTGCTGTGTGCAGCCTGCTGTCCTCCAAGGTCAGAAGTGGGCATTGGATCCCCTGGAGCCAGAGCTACTACACATGGGTGTAAACCACCACGTAGATGCCGGGAACTGAACCTGGGTCCCTAATGTGCAAGAGTAACAAATGTTCTTAACCACCGGACCATATCTCCAGCTTCTCTTCCTTATTTTAAACAAGCATTTACTCATCATTTTGTGTTAGGTATTCTTATGGGCTGACCACTTACAGTGGCTGGGTAGGATGGGAATAAGAATAAACTTATTGATGCTCTGGGAATACAGGAAACAATGGGTTATGGAGTCAAAAGTAAAAGTACAGTATGCAGATAGACCTGGAAGGATGAAGATGCAAGGCCAAAGCCCAGGAAAGCTTAACTCTAAAGATGGCCATTTGGCAAGGAAGCTGGTTCATGGAAGTCAACTGAGGGGCTGAGGCAGGCAGTTAGAAGTTGATAGAACATACAGAAGATGAAGGTTGGATCAAGGAAGGACAAATGCAATAGTTTTGTGAATGTGTGTATGGTACATGGTATGTGTAGGCATGTGTAATGCATGCATGTATGTGGAAACCAGAGAATAATAGGTGTCTTTCTCTATGTAGGGTCTTTCACCGAACTCAAAGCTCATTTGCGTCAGGCAACCAACCATCAACCTGGGACAGGCCTGTCTCTACCATCCTGGGTTGGGGTTCTAGGTTCATACATTCTTGCCTGGCTTTTTACATGGGAGATGGGGACTTGAACTTAGGTCCTCGTGCTTGCAGAGAAAGCACTCCTGCCAACTGAGCCCCTTCCCCCATCACAAAGAACTGCCGGGAGTTGTGGGACAAACTTTCCAGGGGACACACACCACATACACCACACACAACCTATTACCCCAGATAGGGAGCCCACAACGGATCAAAATATGAGTATCATCAAAATATGACTTGGTAAACCAGAAGTTTTATTGGGGTTACTTACAGGAATATGAGGGGTTACTTGTAGGAGCAGAAGTGATTCACAGAGAGCTCCATCACCAAAGTCCACCACAGTACGGATGATAGTTCATCAAAGCCGGGAACCTGGAACACCACTCAGCCTGCAGGCAGCTCAAGTTGGAGAGAGTCCTTTCCTGGTGGCTTACCTGGTCTTTGTTCAAGGCAGTTCTCCTGGTCTCTGCTTCTTCCAGGAGGTGAGACTTATCTGAGAATCCTCTTTGTAACTTGGCTTGTCTGAGAGTAACTCTCAAAAGTCTTTACTGTTCACATACTCTTGGAGAGGGAGAGACCTAGTGAATCTGGTAGTTTCAGGGACTTCCTGTAGCTATCTTGAGTTATCTACTTTCCCTCTTAATAATCAGGATGGAATGTGTCTTAAGCCAATGTTTTATCGCTGTGAAGAGACATCACAGCCACAGCGAGACTTATAATGGAAAACATTTAATTGGGGGCTTGCTTATAGTTTCAGAGGTTTAGTACATTATCGTCATGGCAGGAAGCATGGCGGCTCATAGGCAGACATGGTGCTGGAGAGTTAGCTGAGAGTTCTACGTCTGGGTTGACAGGCAGCAGGAAGACAGACACTGGCTTGAGCTTCTGAAACCCCAAAGTGCACCCCTAGTGACACACTTTCTCCAGCGAGGTGACATCTACAACACTAAGGCCACCTGTCCTAAATCGTTTCAAGTAGCATCACTCTCTATGAGTCTATGGGGCCCATTTTCATTCAAACCACCACAGAATATTTCAATTCTTTGAGGAAACTGCTACACAACAAAGGGTAAAACAGAATCTTGTAGAGGATGCAGTTTCAATTCTCAGTACTCACATGGCGTCTCACAACCAGCTGTCAGTCCTAAGGGATCTGATGCCCTCTTCTGCCTCTGAGGATACCAGGCACACAGACATATATCAGAGATAAGTGAGTGAAATTTAAATTTTAAAGCACTTTGGCTTGCAGTGGACCTGTAAGGAAACATAGATCACCTTAACCACTGAGCCGTGCTCCAACCCCCATTGTTTTAAGATAGTGTCTTTATGTATGCTGGGCTGACCTCAGATTGATAGAGATCCTCTTGTCTCTGCTTCTCAAGTGTTATGATCAAGGACATGGGCCACTATGCCCAGCACACCGAGGTCTTTTATGGTAAAGCCATCAAGATGAAAATAATTAAAGGTCTGGACTCAGTTTCATCGTTCTTTCATTCTAAAAGTGCATATTTCTGTAACAAGGTCAACCAGACAAACAGAACGGGAAGGGAAAGATGTATTATGAATGGTTAGTGTTCTGGCTAGACTTATGTCAACTTGACCAAGAGCTAGTGTCTTCTGAGGGGAGGGGACCTAGAAGCCTCCATAAAATTCACCTTTAGGCAGGCCTGGAGGGCATTTTTCTAAATTAGTGATTGATGGGAAAGGGTTCAGTCAATTCTGGGTGGTCACCCTGGGTTCTACAAGAAAGCAGACTGAGTAAGCCAGTAAACAGCACTCCTCATGGCTTCAGCAACAGTTCCTGCCCCAGGTTCCTGCCCTGACTTCCTTTGATGATGAACGGTGATATACAAGTGTAAGCAAAACAAGCCAGTTCCTCGTTTTACTTTTGGTTGTGGTATTTCATTACACCAACAGGAACCCTAAGACAGTCCGTGTAATGATGGGGGAAGCTCGAGGGAGCGAAGTTCTAAGAGAGTATGTATTTTGATATGGGGACGGCCTGCTGAGGACTACAAGGTCTTAATTGGTTCATGGAAAATTGGCAAAGCTTTTCTCTGGAGTCTGAGTGTCTATGGAAGACTAATCAGTGTGTGCAAAGACTAACAAATGAGGCTTCCTCCTCCTCCTGGATGTTTACAGCTGGGATTGTTGGTCTCCAGAGGCCTTTGAGACCAGCTAATGTTTCCCCTGTGCTGTACCTAATGAACACCCAGTAGTAGAGGCAGCATTAGAGAACCCCACCTGATCCTGGCTTCACTATGTGTGTCTGCCTGTTCTTTATTCCCTCACCAACCCTAGCCAGGGTTCCAGGACCCAAGCCACAAAGGTCACAGCAGGTTAGCTTACAATTTATTTTTAATACAATCACTTAGCCGGTCTTCCCTTTCCCCTAGACTTTAGACAATCGTAAAAATGTGAGAAAAACTGTGATAATTTAAGTAACAAAACAGGAGAATTTACTGGAGTTTCATGTACTCCTCAGTGTCATGAATCATAACCATTTTGTAAACATGGAATGACTGGTGGCAGAAGTCACAGGTACCAGAACTGCCCTCAGTGTCTATGCTACCAAGTCTGAGTTCTACTACACTGTTGTGGCTTCCATGTCCCTTCTTTGAGCTTCTTTTATTATAGCTTCATCTCATTGTGAATTCATGATTTAAGTCTGCAAAACAGAATAAAAGAACCTAACATTGATCTACTTGCAAAAAATGTGTGGAGAGATCAGAACACTCTAGATAACAGAACTTTTAAAACAACAGTCTGTTCTAGTTCACTTGCAAGGACAGCAAGTAACTCTAAAATATACATGGCCCATTTTCTCACTGTTTCCACCTGTCAATCTTGTAGGAACGAAGGCAAATTCATATTGTGGAATTTCACTGTTCCTTAAACAGGCACTTAGTAAGATGGTAAAATAATGCCTTGCCAAGAGAATCTTTTGACTGCAGAGTCCTGGAAATAGAACCTGGGTTCTCTGGAAGAGCAGTTGGAATGCCCTTAATCATTGAGTCATGTCTCAGTCTACAATAAATAATACTTTTTAAGTATACCTACACATGGTGTACAAACCATTTCTAACTCCAGTTCCAGGGGCTCTCACACCCTTTTCTGGCCTCCACAAGCACATGGTGCAGAGATAGATGGAGACAAAACACACACATAAAATATGGTCATATATTTTTTAAAAATTTGGGGGCTGGAGAGATGGCTCAGTGGTTAAGAGCACTGGCTGCTCTTCCAGAGGACTTGGATTCAATTCTTAGCACCCACATGGCAGCTTACAACTGTTTTAAACTTGAGCTCCAGGTGTTCCAACACCTTCACACAGATACACATGCAGGCAAAATACTGTGTAAAAGATAAAAAAGAAACAATTTTAGAAAGTAGTATTTACTGCTCCCAGTACACTTTATACCATCTCCAAGTCTTATCTTTGTCTAGGTGTTTAGATCTGATGGAGGTCAAAGGGGATGGCTTCATTCTCTTGAGGGTTAACTTACCACCTGAAAATATGATTGGAAGTCTGAGATTAGAATATGCCGCCCCAACATAGTCTTTGCTATATATTGTGCTGGTTATTATTTTGGGAAACTGCAGTCACGGGAGTAGCTGAGAGACTGACTTTCCTTTTTTTAATGCAGTAGTTGAAAGGAAATGCACATTGGCAGTTTTATGTATCAAAGGGCTTCCCCAGACGTCTGAGACCACCCACACTCATCATAGTTTTGTCTTCCAGAAGGCCTCTTCTGTAGGTCAGGATGTGATCAAAGCACCAGTTTTCTGAGGCCGACTCTCAGATTTTGCACGACTATTGTGTTCACATAGACAACGGAGTTTGCTTTTCCTCTCATTCATCCAGTTTGTGCCAGTTTAATTGACAGTCCAAAGAATCTAGAAGGACTGTCTCGAGTCTGTCCTAAAACCGACTAGATTTTTGAGCTTCAGAGGCAGCAGGAAGGGTAACACTATATTACAGAATTGAAAGGCCTTCCCACGAGAATTCACTCCATCACCAGATGAGTAAAAGAAAAACTTGCAGGCCAGTAGGCGACTGCTTCTGGCTAATGCATGAAAGGGAGCCAGCCCTGAACAGAAATCCCTGGCAGCCTATAGTTTCCTGGCTCCAAGGTATACTTCGAGTCATTAACCACATTTCAGAGCCAGGAATGACAAGGTTTGACTGTTTGGACAAATGGGGAATGTAAATATCGACAAGGTTAATCCCAAGACAGGCCAGCACTGCTTTTCCCAGGCAGTTAACCAAGGCTATCCCGCCTGCCTGGCAGGGTTATATCAAGAGAACCTTAGTGCTCCTTTGGCTAACTTAGTAAAAGTAAAATCTTTTATACAGCATCAGTTAAGATGTAAAAAAATATACAGGTTCATAAAATTTACAAGGTTAATACATAAATGAGGAGATAGACGTTCAAACAAATATGGCTTAAGATGGATTTAAGAACTAGGAAACAAAGCTTGTCAGGGCTGGGAGCAGAGCTCAGTCGCAGAGTGCTTACCTAGCATTCTGGAGACCTTGCACTCAATCCCCAGTGCTAAAAACACAAATTAAGTTTGTTGATGTGAGAAGTAATTTGTCAGTCTCAACCACAAAGGAAAAAAGGCATACCTCAGCATTATTAGATGAGAAATTCATGGGAGTCCAGCACTTTGTCCATTAACCTTCCCATACAATGTAATATAAGATCCCAGGGCAAATCTGACCAAGGACAGGAGTAAGGGTTGGTGGAACCAGCCATTTGTAGGTAACTACCTACACAATTGTGTTTGGGTTTTTTGCTGCTGGTATTATCACAGGTATTTCATACCCAAGGGGCTGAAAATAACTCTGCTTATAAGGGAAGAGGATCTGCAGAACCCACACTCACCTGACACACACAAGTCTCTCTGCTGCTGAGTCTCAACCTGCTACCATCTGCCATGGAAGCAGATACTGCTACACGGGCCCCAGCATGTACAACGCTGGCTGCATAGGCGAGGATGCGACCAAGGCTTCTCTTGCTTCTATGGTGTTTTAACCACCAAACTGGGGGTGTGATGGTGGGCATGGGCCAGTAGGACTCCTATATGGGCAACAAGGCCCAGACCAAAAGCATCCTGATGCTGAGGTATTCATGGAGAGTGGTACTGTCACCAACTTGGATAACAGAGATGACACTACACCTTATGTAATGAACCACGTGTGGCCCTCCCTGGAAGAGCACTTGCTGCTTACCAAGGTTCCCTTAACCCCACACCAGTCATGAAGAGATGACCCAGATCATGCTCAAGATCATCACTCTAGTCATTCACACAGCCACCAAGGCTGTGCTGTCTGTACAGCTCTAATGGTATCACCTGCCTCATGATGGACACACACACACACTGCTCATCTACAGGAACTACTCTTCATGATGGACTACACACACGCACCCCCACCAGTGCCCATCTACAGGAACTACCCATGAAGTTCCAGAATAAACATGGCTACAACCTCGTCATAGCCAAGCAGGAAACTGATCTAATATCAAGAAATTGTGCCATTTTGCCCTGGATTTCCAGTAAGGCATGGCTGCTGCTGCATCCTTTTTCCTGGAGAAGAGTTATGCCCGACAGCCAGGTCATCACTATGAGCAAGGACCAATTGTGCTGTCCCCAGGCGCTCTTCCAGCCTTCCTTTCTGGGTATGGACTATTGTGGTGTCCATGAACTTATCTTCAAATCTACCATCAAGTGTGCTGTCAATACAGCAAAGACGTCTATGCCAACGCAGTGCTGTCTGTAGGTACCACCATGTACCCAGGCATCGATTACACCAGGATACAGATCACTGCTCTGGCTCCTAGTACCGTGAAGATCAACACCATTCTCCCCAAGTGCAAGTACTCCATGTGGATGGGCTGTTCCACCATGGCCTCCTGTCTACCTTCCAGCAGAAATGGTTCAGCAAGGAAGAGTACAAGGAATACGGTCCTTCCTTCATGTACTGCAAATGATTCTAGGTGGACAATGACGGAGCTGTGTTCACACCTTTTCTTGACAAAATGTGCATGGAAAAAAAAACCCTGAGACAACTTTGTTCTTTTTCTCAATTATAAATATATAATTTTTTTTTGGTGCTTTTGATTCAGGATTTAAAAACTGGAATGGTGAAGGTGACAGCAGCTGATTTGGGATAAGCATCCCCAAAGTTTTGCAATGTGGTTGAAGACTTCGCATTTTGTTGTTGCTAACAGGAAGTCCCTTGTCCTCCCCAGAGAAGCACCCCACCCTAATCCAGAAAGGAGGATGCCCAGATCATCCGAGTGCATGCAAGTGAGATGAGACAGCAGCATTACTTTTGTGTAAATTACATATTGCAAAAAAATTATGCAAAAAAAACCCCTAATACTTTGTTTTTAATTTTGAACAGTCAGCTACTGTGCTTGGCCCCTCATGTTGGACTCTCCAACTTGAGATTTTTGTTTGTTTGTTTCTTTGTTTTTTTCAAGACAGGGTTTCTCTGCAGCTTTAGAGCCTGTCCTGGAGCTAGCTCTTGTAGACCAGGCTGGTCTTGAACTCACAGAGATCCGCCTGCCTCTGCCTCCCGAGTGCTGGGATTAAAGGCGTGCGCCACCACTGCCCGGCTCCAACTTGAGATTTATGGAGGCTTTTGGTCTCCCTGGGAGTGGGTTGTGTTGTCAAGGCAGTCAGAGCTTACCTGTTCATAGACTTGAGATCAGTTTAGTAAAAGAGCACACCTTATAAACAAGAAAAAAGGAAGACTGGCCCGACCCTTTAGCCCTTCCAAAAGGAACAAGAAAGGGGTGGCTATAGAACAATGTGTGACCCCTAGCAGGGATTACAAGTAAAAAAGATGACTAAATAAAAAATGAAATAAAGTCTTGAAAAATCTCTCTATATGTCAACCCAAATGATCTAAATTTATACAAGGGTAAAGCTTTGTCAATCTAAGTACCTAAATGTCACACCAATCCCTACCATCTCCCTTTCCCATAAAATATAAGACACACGATGCTGCACTAATTCCAGAAATTAGTTGAAAACAAAAGGGATTTTGGATTCAGTCATCAGAGTACCAACTTAAATGATTTTTGTAAACATTTTGAAAAAGGCCATAGGACACTCGTCACATTGTTCAAATGTCCAGTGGCAGGATTTCTGATGAGACCAAACAGGCCACATAAACCAATAAGATACTGTAGAGATAAAGCCAATATGACTAAATCCAAAGTGGAGCACACGAAGGACCTCATGTATAATACAAACCAGCTTAATAAATAAAGGAGACACAGGTGCCAGAACCTGCGAGAGTTTCAGTTCCTGGGGGCTTGTTCATAGCCTTCTCTGAGACTCCACTGCGACTTCTACTTGGGCAAGTCTAATGGTGCGGCCATGAAGTTTGTAACCATCTTGCCGTACTAATGCCACAGTGCCAGGCTGTACCCCAGTACCTGCTGGCATGTGACAGATGAGTTCATGCTCATGAGGGTCATATTTGTCACCAATCGGTGTCATTTTCTCTAGGCCATGCTTGGCAAACACGCTCTTCAGCTTTGCTTCTAAAAGGGACAGTCCTTGAAAGACTTTTTCCAGAGTAAGCTTGTGGTCCTCAGGTTTGGTTCCTTCTGAAAAACACTTGGCAGTCTTCTCCAAAATGTCGGCCACCTCCACCAAGTCCTTACAGAAGCTCTGGATTCCTGCAGAGAAAACAGATCCAAGTCTGAGAACAACGCTGTCCTTAGGGGTAGAACTTGGGGTAGGCGAAGAGGTAGCTCACTTTATACTTAGTATTTCTGAGAGTGGGAAGGTTGCTATGCAGGACTTGGGGATCAGCTCAACCATTCAACCTCAACTATGTCTGTCTGTCTACTTGGAAATCGGGAAGAGATACAACTTGGGCTAGATACACCTATATAAAATAGACTAAAAACAGGCTTATCTTAGTTGTGCAAAGGCCACTCTCAAGAGATAAGCTAGGGCCGGGCGGTGGTGGCGCACGCCTTTAATCCCAGCACTCGGGAGGCAGAGGCAGGCGGATCTCTGTGAGTTCGAGACCAGCCTGGTCTACAAGAGCTAGTTCCAGGACAGGCTCCAAAGCCACAGAGAAACCCTGTCTCGAAAAACCAAAAAAAAAAAAAGAGAGAGAGAGAGATAAGCTAGGAATATTTCATTGGGAGGGTGGGGGTGAAGAACACAAAATAAGAAAAGCCTACACTATGCTAAGGATGGCGAGAGCCACTTGTTCGTGGCTGCCTAGATAGGAAGGTAAGGCACACTTACAGATGAGGTGAGTGTCCTTTCTAAGGCCTGTTAGGGAGACCTGGAAAAGGTCCACAGAAACCTTTTAGAGCAAGTGAACTGTTCCAAGCTGAAAGTAAAGCCAGTGTTCCCACTCTGATTGGGATAAGGAATGGTCACCACTGGACATCCGTGGCATATTGCCCAGCAGGGGCTGGTAAAGAGTAGACTTATCTATTGACATGTTTATAGCTATGCCAAGGTGGGCAGCCACCTAGACTAGTCACAGGCAAGCAATAAAAACACCGACAGGTAGACCTGAGAAAACTGACCAGATGTGGCAGACCAAAGGAGAGGAAGGAATTCTACTTTTAACTTCCCAGGGCACAGACTCTACTAGCAGAGTTTCTTGAGGAAAACAGCGGCACATCAGCCCAACAGCAGTATACTAGCAACATGCCTACTGACTTACGGGCATGCAGATGGGCTCACAAGGAAAAGAAAAAAGTGCCAGTGTCAAGCAAGAAAACAAGCCCCGACTGAGAGCAGACGCTGGGTTTTTGTGTTGGGGATTAAGCCCAAGCCCATGGTTCTGCCACTGAGCTACATTCTCAGTAGAAGTTTTAAAGCAGCAAGCTTCTGTGCTGATCTGCATACTGCCAGGGGAGACTTTGCTTCTCAATGAGTGAAGCAGTGGAAACTTGGCTAAACAGAAGCCCAAGTTCTTGTTGGAACACCGAAGAGCAGTTTCTGACTGCATTCTTATTATTGTATTATGATTATTTTGTGTGTGATACATGCACATGTTTGCCTCTACGTGCACCCTGGTGGGAGTCATAGGTCAATGATGGATATTTTGCTCTAGTTTTTTTTTTTTTTTTTTTTTTTTTTTAGATGAAGACTCTTCTTGGACACAGAACTAGACATTTCAGCAAACTGAGGAGTGTCCAGTGAGTTGCCTGTCTCCTCCCCACCCCAGCACTGGAGTTAGTCACACACCTGACTTTTTTCCCACATGAATTCTAGGTATCCCAACTCAGGACTTCATGCTTGCAAAATAATTCCTTTATCCACTGAGCCATTTCCCAAGTCCCAATTTAACTACTGAGTTAAAACTATGCTTGCAAGGAGGTCAGATAGTTGTCATGACATATCACTTAAAAAACATACCAGGTGTGGTAGCTCATGCTTTTAATTCTAGCACTTGGAAGGCAGAGGCAGGAATTTCTGTGAGTTTGAGTCCAGCCTGATCTACACAGAGTTCCAGGTTAGCAAGGGCTACATAGAGAGACGTTGACTCAAAAGACATGAACCAAAAATCAAAACCAAATTATACTTTCCTTCTCCCTCCATGCTCATCTCAACCCCTTCAGTTTCCTAAGTATCTCTGAGGGCTAGGAGGAAACTCCATAAGCAATTGACTTCTGTAGTGTCCTTGGCTGACATTGTTTTAAGTCAATAAACTGGCAGTTAGTTAACATGAATTCATTCCTAGATGTCTAACTAGTGCTAACTCAGTGTTTGACTTCCAGTGTCCATCCACCTTACTCATCAAGCAGGTCGGACATCAGAAGTTCCCCCATTGCTAAAACTGTTCTTCTTGGAACAAGACATTTCCATAGCTCAGCAGCCAACAACTTTCTTCTGTAAAAGGCCACACAGCAAGCAATTTAAGGTTTGTGGGACAAGAGGCAAAAGTCAAAAATTTTACGTTTTGTAAGTAAAAAGAAAATAAGTTCATATGAATTTTAAAAAAAATCATGAAATTCAAAACTACTAACTGGCAGCTGGCTATGATCTGTGGAGCTTTGTTATAGACTTGGATACACGTGCACACATGTGCACAAGTGCTCGAACACACACACACACACACACACACACACACACACACACACACACACTCACTTTCAAGTTTTAGCTTCCTTCAGGCTGTTCTATAAAGAACCGACTTGCAGAGCACTGACAGCAATAAAGGATTCTTGTCCACAGTAGTATAGACTTTCCCTGTGCATACAGACCAATGCTGCTTACATCAGGCAAACTTTAGCATTCCTGGTTATGCACTGCTCTTTGGATTTTCCTCTTGAATGTTGCAATGATTCACTGCTTTATCAATGACTAAAAAATATTATTTGTATATACACTAGAATGTTGGAAATGTAGCAACTGTACATCCTCAGAAAAATAAAGGCCAGCATTATTATACAATGGTTAACATGACACCATTTCCACGCGTAGCAGAGAAAGCCTGTGGGGAGAGTGGGAGGTATGGGATGCATCAGTTAGGGGTCTCGGGTGCATTTCTACTACAATTAGTTTATAAAAGTGCTTACAAAGGTACATGCCCTTCAACTAAATTTACTACATTATGAATCATCTCTCACCAAATATCTTGGCGTCTTCCACACATCTCTGAGTTCGTCTCCTTATGTTTTCACAATCAGCGACAGCTCTCTGGTATCTCAGCTAAATAACAAAAGCAAAATCAAAGGTAAGAAGTCAGTGGTAAAGAATGCTTTTACTTTATAAATCTTGCCCTTGTAATAGAGCTCAGTGATAGAGTACTTTCTCAGCATGCACAAGGCCCTGGGTTTAGTCTTCAATAGTCGCTGTTTAAAAACAAATTAGTCTGAGACCGGCTGCTCTCCAAATTTCCAAAGCAGTAATCTATTTACTCTTTAGTAGCTTGTAAGTAATTACAACTAGCTTGAACACATCACTTTTCAAGTTCATTATCCAAAGCAAACAATTTCACATTTAGGCAACACTGCCAACCTTTCTTTCATGGACCCGGACTCTAACATGACAAAGACTAAGTTTCAAAAACTTATCACTGCAACTGGAAAGATGTCTCAGATATCAAGAGCACTGACTGCTCTTGGGTCCTGAGTTTAAATCCCAGCAACCACATGGTGGCTCACAACCATATGTAATGTGAGATCTGATGCCTTCTGGCGTGTAAGCAAACAGGCAGACAGAACATAACGTATACATAACATAAATCCTAAAAACAAAACAAAACCAACCAACCAAACAATAACCAAAACCTATCACCCATTTCAAGGCAGTTAACTCATCCTGTTTGTTCCTCTTTTCTCTTTAGTTTCTGGGTTCTTTAATTGCTCTCATAAGACTGCTTCCCAGCACCCTGCAGTCCTGAGGGACTTTACTCCACCTTGTAATTATTCTGCTTTAGCTATCTCTTCTCACAGTGCTCAATCACAACTATGTCCAGTAGGTCAGATGTTCTCTGCTTACCAGAGTACAAAGACCTCACACACCCAGCAAATATTTATTCTCTATCACCTGACAGGCACCACACCACCTTACTGCCAAACCATCAGTTATCTAAGGGCTGGGAGACAGAGGGAAGCAAAACAAGGCACTACGCTTAGCAAGTGGCTTTTAAAAACCAGACTTTTTTAAAATAGGCCCAGCAAGAGAATAGTGGAAGAAGAGGGGTAAAGAACCATTTTAAAGGAAAGTTCATTTAAAAAAAACAAAAAACACAAAAAATTCTGCTTGAACATTTAAATCAGAAAAGAGATAGTAAATAACATAAAATCTATTACTCACTGTTAAATCCTGGACTTCTTTTTCCAGTTTAACAGCTTTTAGCCTTAAGGCTTGCTCAGCAAGGGAGGGACCGAGTACATCAGGAGGGTCCTCAGAACTGCAGTCTTCCCCAGCAGTTCTTTGGGTGGCAGTGCTGAATGGGTGTAGCCATCCCCTAAGAGGGTGAGGTAGGGCAGTGGCACACAATGAAAAAATGCCACCATACAAAGGCAAACCACAACAGTTAGAGCCCCCAAAGCACCCCACGCTGACTCTCCATAGTCTTCAGTCTTGGTGACAGATGCTATGAAGTCCTAAGCTTTCTTCTGCTTCATCTGCCTCACGTTTTTTAGATTTTAAAGTGCTCTTAAAAGTAGCATTAAAGTGAGAAAAACGGCTCAGCAGTTAAGAGCCCTGACTGCTCTTCCTGAAGACCTGGATTCAACTCCAAGCATCTAAGCAGTGGCAACTCACCACCACCTGTAACTCCAGTTCTCCGGGATCTAATGCCTTCTGTAGGCAGCAGGCGCACAGTTGGAGCAGACATAATGCAGGCCAAACTCCCATACATTTAAAGTTTTAATGATATGCAGTTGTCATGCCACACAATTTACCATTTAGAGCGTACAATTCAGCATTTTTACCATGTCCAGAGTCTGTGCGTGAAATCACAATTTCACAACACCTTTGTCACATAAAAGGGCTGTATTTCACATCATTTACCACTGCCTCCTACACTGTTTGCCCAGGTAAACCTAATGATATTTTGTTTTCTATAGACAAGTCTTACGGATGCTTAATGTCAACAGAATCATAATAGATGGTCACTTAGAGCAGTTCTTCACTTAGAATGTGTTTCAGTTCATTCATGTAATTGTGATAAGAGGAAAATACCAAAAAGTTTTTTTTTAATTAAAAGTAATAGGAATAGAATGAATTTACTGACAAGCAGGAAATATTAGGTAACAGAGGAGTAAGAAAAGAGTGTAAGGAACTCTCCCCTGAAACACAGGAGCTAAAACTAAACTGCTGGCTTCTCCACCCCAGCCCCAAAAAGGTCACATCGGCTCTTCTCCCCTGAGAAGCGACCATCACCAATATCTGACTAGACAGATGTTAGCTAAAGATAAAAATGTCTTAACTAGAAACTTGCAAATCTCAGCTTCTGTAAAAACTGCTTACAGGATCCATTCAAGAGCAGTTTCAAATAGGCATTTTAAGAAGGGACAGTCCTGGCTGGGCAGTTGTGGTGCATGCCTTTAATCCCAGCACTTGGGAGGCAGAGGCAGGCAAATCTCTTGTGAGTTCAACACCAGCCTGGTCTACACAGCGAGTTCCAGGATAGTTAGGATGACACAGAGAAATCCTGTCTTGAAACTTCTTCCCACAAAAAAAAAGTGTAAACAGTTCCACAAGCCAGTTTGCTTGCCAGTGACATTTTGATATCACGAGCTCAAAATCCTAAGCACAAAACATAACTTCTTCCTAATAAGCACACAACTTGTGAAGAGGCGAGATGACATCTACACTGGCACAAAAGAACCCTAGATTATAGCCAGGCAGTGGTGGCGCACGCCTTTAATCCCAGCACTCGGGATGCAGAGGCAGATGGATCTCTGTGAGTTCGAGGCCAGCCTGGTCTACAAGAGCTAGTTCCATGACAGGCTCCAAAGCCACAGAGAAACTCTGTCTCGAATCGCCCCCCCCCCCCCGCCAAACAAAAAACAAAAAACCAGAGGCAGGCGGATCTCTGTGAGCTCGAGGCCAGCCTGATAGACAAGAGCTAGTTCCAGGACAGGCTCCAAAGCTACAGAGAAACCCTGTCTCGAAAAACCAAAAAAAGAACCCTAGATTGTTCTCCTTCTCACCACATAAATGAGAAATAGCCTCTCTCTGCCTATAAGTTTCCCCATCGATTGACAAGGGAAGGAGATAAACTTTCTGTTTCTGTCCTCCTTGCCAGTTGACTTTGCAATAAAACTTTTCTGTTATATATAAAAAAAAAAAAAAAAAAAAAAAAAAAAAAAAAAAAAAAAAAAAAAAAAAAAACCAACCTTGGATACAATGGGCAGAGGAAAGTGAGCCCTTGCTCTTGGTATCACTATAATACTTGATAATTGGTTCAGTTCACACAGAAACGTAGACTTGGACCTTGTTTAGAGCAGCTCTTCAACTGCGGCAGCTCTGACCTCTAGTTTAAGAAGTTCTCATTATACCTCCTAGACCCAAGTGAAAAACTTACAAGGTTAATCAATCTGTGGGTTTGAGAGCTCTTTAAAGCAAACAGTTTATTACTTATACACACAGACATATACTGGACAGTGGTCACTGAGACGGCAGACATTATAACAAAGGCTTAAGGGGATTGGGGTATGGGAGTCTGCTTTAAGAAAAGAGAACTTTAGGCAGAGCGAAGAGCTGGCTTAGTGTCACAATCAAGGGCATTTCCCAGACTTTACAGGCTGGTCCTGAATTTTATTAAGGGTTGATATCCAATTGAACCATGTATCCAATTAGGATACACGGTCCTAACTAAATATTTGGTTCAGAAAATATAGTTATCATAGATATGTCTGGGGGCAAATTATACACAGCCAAAAAGACCAGCCCTCCTGGAAAACCACATATATCCTGGAAAAACAGAAAGCTGGTCAAAACGACCAGTTTGAAGAGAAGAGGCCAACGCTCAATCACTCCTTCAGAAGAAACTAGTCTTTATTTCCTTACCTCACCCAACAAACTGCCGAAGGTAGGAAAACAAACCACCCCGCCCTAAGCATTGAATTAAAGGCCTCACAGCTCTGGCATGGCGGGTGTATTATAGATCAGGTGCATCAAGACCGGAAAAAGGATGACAAATGGTCACCCAAATTTCCTGGACTTCCCTGCCGCTAACTGACAAGTCAGAATTCTTGGACTTTATAGACAGCCTTAAAAAAAAAAAAATTCTTTCTCATGAGTATCCCCCGAGAATAATGAACAGTGTTCACTAATACAAAAACACCTGTTCGAGAACCGCGACTGGTTTCTAGGCGGGGTAGCTTCCTTAATATTTGCTTGGAAAAGTTGGTAAATTTTCCTAAATTCTAGATTCCTCAAGTTATTAAACACGAAATAATAAAAGGCGACTACCCATAGTTCTGTAGGCCACTGACGGCACGAATTTCACAGTATCCCTAAGACTGGTGGAAGGGGCGTTTGGAGAACGGTCCTTTGCTCTCCTTTTACACGCAAGTAAAACTATGTTCCCGAGAGCAGGAGAGTGACTGGACCACATGGAGTCTGGCTAAGAACCCCACGACATCCTTGGAAGACACAGGCGAGCAGGGACTAGGGATGAGTTACGTTTCCGATTCAGTGCTGCTTGGCTCCTACCTCCTAGGACGTGGCCTCGGATGCACTTATCTTCCCTGACCGGGAAAAGCGCGCCGATGGGCCTCAGCCTCCTTTACAGGAGACGCGGCGTGGACGCCGGGTCACGGGGCCTGCGGCCGGTCCTCGCTGGTGCCGAGTTAGCCCTCGCCTTCCTTCCCACAGCTGCCCATCGCCGCGCCCACGCCACGGCCTGCCCGGCCCCGCCGCCCGGCTTACCCGCTCTCTGACACAAGCCCCGAGGCCAGGAGGCGCTGCAGCCGCTGCACCGCCCACAGCGACCGCGCCGCCATGTTCCAGACCAGGACGCCGACAACGCGCACGCGCGCTCGAGCCAAGCGGAGAGACGCGCTCGCCGGAAAGTCACGCCTTTCCCCCGAGCTAGGCAGGGACTTCCGGTTTCCTGTGCGCCACACTGCTCTTCCGGGCCAGGCTCCGTAATCTGGGCTCTCGGGGTTGAGATGGTCAGGAGGACGCTTGTCCTAAGAGCTTCATAGTAGAAGCCAAGTTCACGGTGAGCGAGGCGGCTCTCACCTCATTCTCGAGGAGCGCCTATGAGATGACAGGCAATAAATGTAAAATGTGAGCAGTGCTTAAAGGCGAGGGGCACGCGCTGTGAAAGATCGACGCCTAGGCCGACGAGTCTCAACAACCCGAGTTCGATCCTGGGACCCACTAGAAGAAAAAAAAAGAATTCTTCAGCTTCTTCTCTGACTTCACTTCGGGCCCAGTCGTGTACGCCCCGAAATAAATACACGCCCACACAAAACAGAAAAAGACTAGACTATAGCCGTAAAGAAAGCCAGTGAAGAGAGAGAGTATTGAAAGCAAAAGATGAAATCCCGTGAAAGCGTGTGGTAACTTCAGACTGGAGAACTGGCTTGAACCGGTCTAGTGAGCGATTAAATACTGCAGCCTTGTTGCACCTTCCCCAGTCACTCTCATGATTTTCCTTTCGGCGATTGTTTTCTGACTTAACTGTGTGTTGTTTCCGCTTAGTAAAATCTAAGCGCTTTCAGGGCAGAGCTATATTTTGTTGCCTGATTTTGGTTGCAGTAGCTCGCCAACAGGTATAACTTAGGCCTGTAATCCCAGCCACTCCGGGCTAAGGCAAGAAGATCACAAGATCGAGTCCAGCTGGGGTACCTTAGTGAGGCGGTCTCAGTACAAGAGAGCTGGGGATACAGCTTGCCTAGCACATGCCAGACCCTTAGTATTGGAGAAAAAAAAAAAGTCCCTTTGCTGTTCAGAGAAAATTGAAAGGTGTAAAAAGAGGTAGAGAAGAGGAACTGTTGGAACAGCCCCGGCAAGAGAGGACGGAATGTTTTTACTATGGTTGTTGACAGAGGGTCTTATATGAAGCCCTGAGCTCGTTCTTCACCGTCTTCAGAGGTGGGTTTGCAGGGCCGGCCATCTCACCCCCCCTCCCCCATCGCTGTAGTCAGTGTAGTTACAGAGAAACCTAACTAGCTGGTATAAGTCTGTGCTTACTTCCTATTTTCTTAGTATTTTGTCTTGCTTTTTTTTTCCTGCAATGTAGAGTTTGAGTTTTGTGGTGTGATCACTGGTTTTATTCTTGATCAATAAATACTTGTTAAATGAATTAATGAAGTTGGATCATGTCAGTGAAGATGTGGGTAAATTTTATTTTTTCTATATGTGTAGGTATGTATATGGGTACACACATGAATACATGTAGTCCGAGGACCATTTGCAGTAGTCTTTGTCTTCCAATTTGTGGGTCCTGGGAATTGAATTCAGGTCATCAGGCTTGGTGGTAACCCCCCTTTACCTGCTGAGCCATTTCGCCAGCCCAAGATGTAGATACATTTCAGGGCTTTGCTGGGTGTAGTGGTGCACAACTTTAATCCCAGTACTTGCAAGGCAGCAGCAGGCAAATCTCTGTCAGTTTAAGGGCTGCCAGACCTACACATCAAATAGGCCAGTCAGAGATACATGAGAAACCCTCACCATCCCCAGACAGGGTTTCTCTGTGTAGCCCTGGCTGTCCTGAAACTAGCTCTGTAGACCAGGCTGACCTCAAACTCGGAGATCCACCTGAGTTCTGGGATTAATGTGACCCTGGATGAAGGGATGTCTGAGTGTGAAGATGAACTTGTGATTGCGGTTTCAAGCTTAATTACTGAGTAGACCTTAAGGTCAAATGATAAAAAATTTTAAAAAGGAATGGGACATATTCCTTCAACACTCTGAATCCTCACCAAAATATAGCCTACTTCTGCTCTAGCAACTTAGATCAGACTTTGTTTTTGCCAGTTCATGGGTTCCATGAGGACAGTCTTCTGTATCTTTGATCTCAGATGTGACAGCCAACGACATGTGGTGCTCTATGAGAATGCAGTTTAGGTGGAGAGGTTATGAACCCTTCAGATAAGAAACTTGAGACTCTGAACAGTGTAAGGTTCTCTCCAGTGAGGATGAGGGACATGAAGAATCTAACACTTCAGTGTTGGAAAGGCTGGGACATTAAGTTCCTCTCAGAACTGTGGTCTGAGAAGGCATTTTAACAACCAAGTACAAGAGCTGGTGTCTGCTTTAGCGGTTTGCTCACAGTTCTTTTAGCTACACAACTAAGACCACAGGTACACATGGAGACACGTATGTATCCATTGACTCATGTACATACGTTTGTGTGCATATGTGCATTTTTAAGACAGTGTTTTTAAGTCCTGATTGACCTAAAACTTGCTATGTAAACCAGGCTACCTTGAATTTGGCTTTTACTCATATATTTATTAGGTGCAACTGTGCTTCTGAATGGAGAGCCACAGAAGAGGCAAAAGATTTGGAGTTAAGAAATAAAGGTTCTAGAATCACATGAAACTGCAAAGAAAATTATTTTGACTGATCTCACAGAATCTTAGTGTAAAGTACAGGCATAATGCTTAAAAAGGCAATAAATATCAGAGCTGGCTACACTATCTTAAAAATATTTTTACATTTAGTGTGTGTGTGTATGTGTGTGTTTATGAGTGCCAGTGTTTGTGTGGAGGTCAGAGGGCAGCTTCTCGGAGTTGGTTCCATCCTTTCATCATAGGGGTTTTGAGGTCAAACTCAGGTCCCAGGCTTGGCTCCCTTTTACCCCCTGAGTTATCTTGCTGGATTCTGGCTACATTATTTAAAAGTTAAGAATAAAATGCAGAACCTCTTGTTGAAAAACTACTAAGGAGAAACATTTTCAAGAAGGCAGCAGTTGAATGTGAAGGTGAGCACTAGGTGTGTCCTGGGCATGGGCCTCAGGTGACACAGGCTGTTGGTGCCTGACAGGTGACGTGTCCTCATGTGTGTTAATGATTAACGACGCAGGGCCCTTCCTTCTTTGATCTCTGCATCTTGAAAAAAGCATTTAACCTTAAAATAGCTGCCTAAGAAAGAGTGTGACAGATTCTTAAGACACAGTGGTGGGCACCATTGTAGAATATCCATCTTAACATGAGCACTGGCAAATGTGGGCTGTTAGTCACTGAAGACACAGAAGTGCAGTTTGGAATGAAAACCCTCCCTTTGGATTGGATGCCTGTTGGTAGCTGTTACTGTCTGATAAATCATTTTTTTCTTTAACAGAAAGAACGAAGGTTTTTGAGTCAGACCTTTCTCAATTAGCTGATACTAAAATCTACTCTGACTTGAGGTATTTCCAACCTTAAACAATATAGAAGATGCTTCTCATGAACTATCTCATTAGCTACCCACCAGGATTCTTGGGAAGAGAGTACAATCACAGCCTGTTCTCATGAGAGCCGGGCCGGAGGTTGGGGGGGGGGGGTTGAATGACTTTCTTGAGGTTATCCTTCAGTTGGTAGCTGTCTGCCCTATCTGGATCCAGGACCATGACCACAATGTGCCTATCCTACCAGTGAGGTGATTGATTTTCCTGCTCTGGTCTCAAGCTACTGCAAAGGCTGATAAGGTTTCAATGAGGCTGAAGTATGTAAACCTTAGGTGGGTAACACACCAAGACTAGCCAACTGGTTATTCTGAGACACACATCTTCCCTCTAACCCCCAAGTGCCAGCTATCTTCCGACCTCTGAGAGTTGAGCATTTTCATCTTTATTGGAGATGAATATGTTAAAAATCGACCTAAACGCCCAGTGTTGAGACAGTCATGAATGGCATAGAAAAGACGTTGCTAGGACTTGAGGTCCTATACAAATATCAAGTGTTGGGGAAAGGCTTAGCACCCTCGTGGTGAGCAGAAGTGAGCCATCATCCCGTTGGCTTTCCTCAATAGTTTCACGTCACAGCAGATACAGAGCAGACTTGTGGGCCTCCTGGTACAAGATAAAGACTTCATTAGGCTGAAGACTTAGTCTTCCAACCATAGCCCCAGGGGCCTTAGTGTCACATTAAATAGGTAAGGACTTGACTGACAGCGAATGACTCCATCCTCCAAAGAATGCAACAGTATGTGGGCATTTGAACTCCATACTTCTCCCACTGTGAGTTTACAATGGGCCAGCTGTTCAACTTTCTTTACTCTCTGAATACTCATGATTTTAAAATGTTCAAACATGGAAGGTTTTAGTGGCTATACTTTGCCTGGCTATAAAACAGATGAAGAATGACTGAAATATTTTTTCTTCTGGTTTTTCGAGACAGGGTTTCCCTGTGTAACAGCCCTAGCTGTCCTGGGACTCACTCAGTAGACCAGGCTGACCTCGAACTTACAGAGATCTGCCTGCCTCTGCTTACCAAGTGCTGAGAATAAAGGTGTGTGGCACCACCACCGAGTGACTGTGGAATTTTTAGGTTCTTAATAGCTTTTGTTCACTGTTGTGCACGCAGGGATATATCGACTTTACAGTCCATTACCCCTGCTCAGAGGTCGTCTGTAAGGCCCAATAGGAATGCAGTCTGCTTAAGTGTTTTCAGGTGATGGGGCGTCTTCTTCATCATGACATTACCAGTGCTTCAGTGCTGTCTTCCTTTGCCTTAAGGACAGGGACGGATGCTGAGAAAGGATGGGATGGCTTATTCACATGTGTTTTCATTGCTTCAGAAGGCAGAGAGACCTAACAAAGCCTTTACAACCGCGAATGAACGAGTCTATCTCCCGCCACTCCCACGTCCACCCTCTGTAAAGCCAGAAGGATGCTTTCCACTTCTCCCTTCCCACAGTCCCTAAAATCATGCAGACGACCAAGCTGATCTGGGTGCTTCGGGTCTTTTTCTGATGTCTTTGTGAAGAAAGCATTTCCTCATTAGATGGACAAGCTGATACTCCTTCAGGATGGACTTCTCACCCTTCCTAGGTCTTCTTCATCTCCCATTCCTAAAGCACAGAAAGATGGGGAAAAGTCAGTTGTTGAGGTTCTAGTGGGATCGTAGGTTGGAACACTTACTGTATTCAGTATGAATGGCTCCACTGGCGAGGCCAGAGACCACGGGGCTCTGCTCCTCAGTGTCTGTGACCTTTAGTCCCTTTCTCCATTCCCAGCAGAGTAGTCAGAATAGCCTTCTGTTGTGTGGCAGTGGTGACAAGGTCTCACTATGTAGACCGTATTCTGTGTATTCTGAAATCCAGAAAACCCTGAAACAGGCATATTTTCTAGGTGTTTTGGCACAAGCTCATTTGGTGGCAAAGCCCAATGTGGCCCAATATAAGGCGTTTTCTGTTCTTTGCTCTACGTGTTACTCATATGCTTGAGAAATGTGTTGTGGTGTTTCAATACATACTTTTCTAAAGCCCCAAGTGTTCTTAACAGCTGTCCCCAAGAATTACACAAAGAGGTTAAGGACCAGTGTCATATAGTGAACCCCGAGCCTCTCTGTCCTTGTGTTGCTTTCTTGCTTAGCCGTGGGCCAGGTATTACCCATGATCTTGTCTCCTCACTACCTAGAAATGCTAGATGGCAGCTTGTCAGAACCATGTTAATGCAGGGCAAGGAGTCTTCTGGCTTTACTGCATGGCTGCACCCTCAGTTCCCCACCTTTCTCTCTAGGTGGCATCCTGGATTTTATGATGCATCCTGTATAAAAAGATCCAGACCTGTGAGTTGCCATTAGCTGAGCTCTTTCTGGGTTTACCTTGGCCTTCTGTAGCACTCTTCCTTGGTTGGAGGTGACAATGGATGGACTTCTCTTCCTCAGCTCAGAAACACAGTTGACAGGGAGAGACTGCTCTGCGGCATTGCTTTGGGGTTTATTTGTAGTTTCCTGTTCATGGCAAACCAAACCAAACCAGTGAGTAGGTGAGATACAGTGCCGTCTACCTGCACCCAACCTGCGCTTAGAAAGAAAAGTGAACTTTAAATGAGAAAGCACCAGGCAAGCATGCCAGCATGGAACAGGGCAGGGGGCGGAAGATGCTGGGGGCTGGGAGTAAAGACAGTGGCAGGCAAAGTCACAGAGATCTCCCTATGCACCAGGCAGGCATTGTATGGGTGGGCTTTTCCAGGAGCCTGTGAAGTAGGTACTTTTTATTAACTGCCCCATTTTTACAGATGAAATCAGGAAGGTCAAGTTTCTGTGGAGGGTGACACGGTTGCTTAGTATGAGAGCTGGGATTCAAATCCCATAGCTACCCTGTTTCTTTTGGGTGCCGCTGCTAGGGATTAAACGCAGAGCTTCATGTATATGCGCCTAACTTCTCCCTGGTGTTGTCTTAATGTCTACTCTATCTTCACCTGTTAAATCTTCCCTATAACTGCTCAATATTCATTTCTTTCTTTTTTTTTTTTTTGGTTTTTCGAGACAGGGTTTCTCTGCAGCTTTAGAGCCTGTCCTGGAGCTAGCTCTTGTAGACCAGGCTGGTCTCGAACTCACAGAGATCCGCCTGCCTCTGCCTCCTGAGTGCTGGGATTAAAGGTGTGTGCCACCACTGCCCGGCTTTATTCATTTCTTTAAGTGTGTGTGTGCTGTCTACTTTTATGTAAACTTGACACAAGGTTCTGAGAGGAGGAAGCCTCAATTGAGAAGATGCCTCCTGCCTCCGTAAGATCGGGCTGCAGCCAAACATGTAGGTCATTTTCTTGGTTAGTAATTGATGGGGGGTGGGGGAGACCCATCCCATTGTGGGTGGTGCCATCCCTGCGGCTCATGATCCTGTGTTCTAGAAGAAAGCAAGCTAAGCAAGCCAGTAATCAGCACCCCCACCTCCATGGCCTCTGCATCAGCTCCTGCCTCCAGGTTCCTGCCCTGTTTGAGTCCCTGTCCTGACTTCCTTCTATGATGAATAGTGCTGTAGAAGTGTAGAAGTGTGAGCCAAATAAACCCTTTCCTCCCCAACCTGCTTTTTGGTCATGATGTTTCCTCACAGCAGTAGTGACCCTAACTCAGGCAGTGTGAAATCTTAACAGCTAACCCTGCAAGGCATTTAGAAAAGACTTATGTTTTTCTACCTCCAGAGGGTAATTAAAAGGATCAAAGGTGGCGTGGAAAAGGCACCGAGGGCGCTGCTGAGAAGCAGTAGCTGCTAAGAAGAATGGGTTCCAGCTGCTTCCCCAGCCCTCTGTGAATCGGCTTCTCCATCCGTAAAAATGAAGCTAAGGATGCCCCCAAAGAGAGGAAGTGTGGGTGGCTTCAGATCATGGGGTGTGGTCTGCTCATAGGGAGTAGCTGGGGGCACAGCTCATACTTATCAGACGAGCCAGTTTCGTTGTCTGAGCGCAGGGAGGGCATCGAATCACCCAGCAAACACTTGATTTAGCCCTATCATCCAGACTCCGTAAGAGGCAGGGCTATGATACACACAGTCTAACTCCCGTGGGGTGTGTTTGGTGCTGGGGATCTAACCTAATGCCTCATCTATGCCAGACATGCGCTCATCCCTCAAGCCTTAATGAAAACACAGAATACTTGGGGCAGAAGACAGACATTATACAAACAAGCACACCCATATGCATATATTTTCCTCTAGTGGTCCAGTATTAAGCAGATGAAGAATGTATATGACCACTGGCAATTTATAACAATGCTTCCTAATAGGGTAGTCCTGCCCTTCTTGGGACATGTGGAATTTTCTGGAAACGCTTCTGTCTGTCCTAACTGGGAATGAAAACGAACAGTGGAGTGGCAGAGAGGGGCTCGGAAGTGGCCGCCCCCTGGGGGAGGCATTAGACTCACCTGGCTCTTGTTCTTGTTGCTCACAGACAGGCCCAGGGCGGGGCCCCCTGCCAGGGACTGTTGCAAGCTCTCCTTCACAGCCACCAGCTTCAGCTCCAGGTCGATCCTCTGCTCCTCCTTGGCACGACACTGAGCTTCTAGAGCGGCCACAGCCTCCTCCATGGCCTTCACCTTCGCTCCTGAGCCCAGAGAAACTGATGAGAAAGTCTGTGAGGCCTCAGGCGCTGCTGTCTCTCCTGGAGGACATTTCTAGCAGTACGGGTGTAGGTAAAAAATGGATTCTGAGGTGGGTTACCAGCCACACTCTGTGGTGTGGTCTTTAGCGGCCTAGCCTCCATCTTTAGGAAACAGTACCCTAATAGTTCACTGCAAAACCATAGTTGCCCACTCATTCCCTACAATTTGAGTAGGTGGGTCCCATGTAACTCAGGGGCCTGGCCCATGATCGCCTCTCATCTTCCGCTCACAGTGATGGGTTTAGACTTTAGGGTTGGCTCGAATGGAGTGAAGGCTGAGATTTTGGTGGTGGTCACTGGGAAGAGGCTCCCCTTTGCTGGGGTGTTCGGAGTTCTGGGTGAAGGTTTGTACTGTGCAGCCTCTCTGTCGCCACAAAGGGGAAGAGAATGAGGTCACTTGTTTCTCTACACCTCACTACAGTCTGATCTCTCAGTTTGTGTTTTCGTGTGTGATGTTGTGAACTGGAGTCATAGTTCAGAGCTTTCCACAGACCAGGTTTTCCGGGAGGACCTTGCGCTTACATAGTTTCAACTGATAAATCTTCATTAATGCTTCAGTCATGCTAAGAAGCTCCATTTGTATGTGGAGAAGTAGGGATTGAACCTAAGTGCTTGCCCACTCGGAAGGGCTCTGCCACAGAGCTACACCTACAGCCCTCTATTAAAAAAAAATGTTTAAAAAATCTTAAGGGGGCTGGAGAGATGGCTCAGGGGTTAAGAGCACTGGCTGCTCTTCCAGAGGTCCTGAGTTCAATTTCCAGCAACCACATGGTGGCTCACAACCATCTACAGTGGTGTCCTCTTCTGGCCTGCAGGCCTGTACGCAGGTAGAACACTGTATACACAACAAATAAAAATTTTCAAAAAAAATCTTAAAACACTCAAAAAAAAAAACGGGGTCTCATGTGGCCCAGACTTGCCTCAGACTGTACAATGGAAAATGCCTGCCTCCGAAGTCCTGGGATTATGGTGTGTGCTGCCACGCCTGGTTTATATGGTACCGGAAATTGAATCTAGGACTTGGTGAATGCCAGGTAGGCATTCTACCAATGAGCCACAGCTCTAGCTCAGTCCAGAATCTTCTCCATCCTTTAACTTCCACTAGAAAGCTTTATAGTCATGCTAGATGCATTCATTCATTGCTTTAGTAGTGGTTTATTGAAGTCTTACTACATATCAAGCATTGTCCTAGACCCTTGGGATGGATCAGCGAAGAAAACAGGCAAGGGTCTTTGCTTGTGTAATCCTATATGTATATGTGTATGACAAATATAAGCAAAAGTAATGAATATACTAAATTTTGCATACTGCAAATCGATAGAGATAAAAACATTGGCTGGGATAGTCAGTCTGTTCCAAATCATGGCTCTTACCGCTGGAAAGTTCCTGTCCTTTGTTTGTTTATGGGGGATTGAGTCCAGGGACTTACACATGCTAGCAAGTGTACGTGCTCCAACACTGAGTTATATCCCTAGTCCCATACATTTCCCTTATACTGAAATCAAACTGCTTCCCCTTGCCATCCTCCTGTGTGTTTATTCTCTTGCCTGGTCAATTTTTTTTTTTTTTTGATACAGGGTCTCACTATATAACCTTGGCTGTCCTAGAACTTGGTATGTAGATCAAGCTGGCCTCCAACTCATGGAGATCCATTTGCCTGCTGGAACCAGAGGTATGTTCTACCACTCAAGGTTCCAAATGTTTATTTTCTGGTTTACCAGAAGTCCTTATCTTAGGCCTGTAGTGATCTACGGATGGGCTCTAGGGTTGGGCCACTGAATTTGTCTGTACCATTCTGATGAAGTGTTTTGTTCTTAGGCAAGGGCCCATAGGTTCAACGCTCTAAAAGAGCCATGTGTGTTCTGTAAGATAGGACTCCCTATTCCCCGGAACCTGTGGGAGACAGCCAGGCAGAAGTGTGGTGAACTACCACTGGGTAAACGATGCAAAGAAACACGTGGAAAATTGTTGGGGCGGCTGACCAATCCCTTGTCTGAGGGGCGTGGCCGCTCCAGGGGCTAAAGATACCTTTAAAAGAACCGGGTTTGGGATAGCCCCCCCCCCCCTTGCTTCTTCCGCTTGGTTCTTTGCTTCGCTGGAACCTCGGCTTTGTAAGTGTATCCCACTTTCTCCTTTTATTAAAACTGATTTATTCTAAAAAGGCTATTTTGGTTATTTCCAATCCCATCCCCGCCGCATCAGAAAATGGGGTCAGAGAAGCCCAGAACAGGCAGGGCCTGGTGAGGTCGCTGGATTTCAGAAGAGGGTCCTGGAAAAGATCAGTGTTCATCAAACCTAGCCCTGGGCCACTGTCTTACATCTGAGTGAATAAATGCAGCACCCAAACAGTCTGACTACCAAGATGCTGAGGCATGCTTCTGCTCTCCTTGCCGCTGTAGTCAGGCTGTCAATTACTACAGGGAGGTCCACAGTACTGGGGGGCTTCTCATTCTCTATCTGGAAGCACTCACTAAACTCCCAGCACTGTCTTGAGTCAGGATGAATGATAATGAGGAGAAGGGGTGAAGCCCACCTCTCCTGAGTGGAAAACTAGGAGATCTGTGTTAAGAGGCCTCCCCTTATAATGCCAGGAGAAGTCTCAGGCTGAGCCACCCCTGTGTACTCAGGGCCACACCTTGGCAGGTACCTGGGTTGTTCCGGATGGCTTCTTTCAGTTCCTTCTTCTCCTGTCGCAAAGCCATCAGTTCTGTCCGAATCATCTCCTTCTCCTTTTCCAGCCTCTCTTTTTCTACCAGGTACCTGCGGGCATCCTCCTCAGCCCGGTTCTTGCCATACTTGTATTGATTGGCACCTACAGAGATACAGGACAGCAAGAGGTCCGCGGGTCTGACCTCTAGGGAGGCACACATGTGGCGTTAGCTTGCCTCTCACCTCGACTTCATCTGTACCATATGGACGGTTAGGTCCACTCATTTAAGCATATCTAGTGTGACTCCCCTGAGGAATAAGAAAGAACAGGGGAGCAGCACAGCACAGGGGCTTGGAACCAGGAAGACCTGGGTTTGCATTCTTTCTTGGCTGGGTGTGTGATGTCACACCAAAATGATTGGCGCGCTTTTGTGCCTTTCCCCAAAACCTCAGTGTCCAAATAAAAAGCACAAATAAAGACACTGATAACATTTAGCTTCCAGGAGGCAGTGAGGTTTAAAGGAGATAATCAAGAAAAAGTACTTAATATAGTACCCAGCAAATGATTAGTGCTTAGTAAATGTTAGGAAATAATGATAGTAGTATCATATCCTAGAGCAAAATTTGTGATGTCTAACCCGTTTTGCTTTGTGGAAAGTGTGCTCTGAATGAGTCAAGTCTCAGGTATTTGTGACAGAGGAAGACGCCTACATATAACTCAGATCAGACCCAGGCCAGTGTCAGGCCCCGCTCGTTGTACTGCTGGGGAAGGGTGGGAAGAGAGAAAGCCCCAGGAGTGTGCGAAGGTCCAGCACCACAGTGGACAGGACCATGCTGTTCACGCAGTGCGTGCTCTGCTCAGCCACCTGCCGAATTCCCACTTAACCTTCCTCTACTTTATTATCCATTGTGTAACTTACTTGGCTCTGCTCATCATTCATTTTACTGTCGAGGAAGCCAGGCACAGAAAGGTTAGGTCCCACTGTTGGTGACATTAGAGACAAGCTGGACACGTGTCTGTCTTACTCTAGGTGATGAGGTCATGAGCACAGAATCTGTACACGTGACATCAGTGGCCTCAGAAGAGAGCAAGATAGCCATCTATGCAAAAGGGAGGATGGCCCAGATGCCACGCCTGCTGACTTGGACTCTGGCTTCCAAAGCTAGAAGAAACAAGTTGTTGTTTTTGAAAGGTCATCTAGCTTAGGATGTTTTGTTACAGCGGACTGAGGAGCAGGGCAGCTTTTCTCCTGTGTGCCCAGGACGTCACTGGACTACACCATGTGGCTTCGAGCCCCTCCAGGAGCCCTGTGACTTCAGTGATGGTTCAGAGCCCCTGGAAAGGGGATGGAGAGGCCAGTGATCCTCAGCCACAGCAGCCCCATGATCATAGTTCTTATAATCTGAGCCCTTGTGAAAGATTTGATTTAAAAACAAACAAAACAAACAGGTCTAGGTTTTATACTTTTTGTTGATGTTGATATTTTGTGATTTCTTTAATCTTATATAGTGACTTCAATTTTCTACTTTGCTTATACATTGATTTGTATTTTTTTTTGTGTTTTTCCCAAGACAAGGTCTCATTATGTAGCTCTGGTTGTCTTGGAACTCACTATGTAGGCCATGTTGACCTCAAATTCACAGTGATCTGCCTGCTTCTGCCTCCTGAGTGCTGGGATTCAAGGTGTGGGTCTCACCGTGCAGCCCTAGTCTTTTTATTCATGCAGACAAGGCTGGCCTGGAGCTTGCAGGGATTGTCCTGTCTTTGTCTCCTGAGTGCCGGGACTGCAGCATGTCAATTACATGAAGAACGGTTTTCCATTTTAAACAGGTTTTTTTTCAAAGCCCTGTATTTCCAGCGCCTAAGCAAGAAGCTTATCAAGAACACTATGCATCCCTTCCTCGGGGGGCCAGATAGGAGAAAGGACTTCTTTAAAGTTACATCGCAGTGTCTCAGCCAAGTGAGAATGGAAGACTGGTTTCTCCAGTCTGAGGAGCTATGATTTATATATACTAATGAAATGAAACCAGGGGACAGAAAAAATTTTTGCTTTGTTTTTTAAAAGAAGTCTTCAAAAAGTAAAGACTAGAATGTCCAGGTGCATGGGAAAGAAACCTTAAGAAAGAGTATGTTTTCCTCTAGGAAGCTGGCTTGCTCTAGGATGGCCTCAGTGTGTCTCTTGTGTGCTCTGGAGAGCACAGATGGGGACACAGAAGTGAGCTGTAAATCTTGTGACACACCTGCTCTCAGGGACTTAGGAGGGACTGATTATCTGCTTACTACCCTAGATCAGAGACCACACACTTTGATCTTCTAGAAAAGATGAGTGTTCTTTCTCTCCCCCCTCTCCTACACACACACACACACACACACACACACACACACACACACCCGTATATGCTTATATACCTTTAAACACTCAACTATTATACAGATAATATTCATGCAATATAAAAACATTTAAATTAGCATCTATTTATTAAGAATTCACAGGCTGGGTGGTGGTGGTGGTGACACATACCTTTAATCCCAGCACTTGGGAGGTAGAGGCAGGTGGATCTCTAAGTCGAGACCAACCTGGTCTACAGAGTGAGTTCCAGAACAGTCAGAGCTACACAGGGAAAACTCTATCTCAAAAGTAAAAAAGAATCCACACGAAGCTCAATTTTTGGCCTTTTGAGTACTCAGGAAATGCTGAGTGGGGTCTCCTGGGTAAGCCAAGCAGAGTTTACCTCTGGAGTTAGGACCCAAGCACTCCAGCCTCGCCGCAAACCTCCCTCTGCTATTCACTTGCTCTCTGGCCGTACCATTATGGTCACTTTCTTTTTGTGTCTCTTGCTATGCTGAGGACCGGGACCTTACGTCTTCCCATACCTGGCAAGTGCTCCCACACTGCCCAGCCCCCACTCCTTTCCTTAGGGTAGAGTATTTACTGATGGCCTGCTTTTACTCATTTTTCTCCCTTAGCCCTGGAGAAATCTGGTACTGAGGCCCCGGCAGTGTTCTCCTCTCCCTCCCTCGAGTAGGAGAAAGACCACAGAACTCACTGGAGGCATGGCGCTTGACTTTGACCTGTGGGTCCACACGATGGGACTTCTCACTGCAGGAGGAGGCATGGCGCTTCACCTGAGCCCCGGTGGGGCGCTGGGGCTCCTCATCCTGGGCAAGGGGGACAGAGGTAGAAGGTTAAGTGCAGGCACCCTTCAACCCGTTCAGACAGGGAGCTTTTGGCCAGCTCCTTTGAGATCTGGGCCTTACAGATATAGAGGCTGGTGCAGCTCTCTACAGTACAGTAAATGACACCTTACTAGCAGTATCGTTTGAACCTCATACCTTTCTGTGCAAGGTAAAAGGCAACCTTAAGTTGGCGTACTTACTGAGAGGACAAATAAGAGGGCTCAGGGAACTGCGGGTGGCTGCCTCTATTAGAGGCATTTTGTCCTCCTATCATTTGAAAGCGTTCTTCTATTTTCTGAATTGCTAATGCCGTCTTCTCTCAGAAGAGGAGGAGGAAAAGGAGGGAAGCAAAGGCATGGAAGAGAGGAGCCAACGGCAGAGGCGATGCACCTTATTAACTGACTGCATTTGTGCTGTTAGAGCATTTCCCATGCTCCAAGTCTAGCCAAGGTCTTGAAGCCTGGTGTGATTGATACATTAGTGTCACGTAACCACTTTATTAGCAACAGTTCTGTTACTTCTCTGGGCAGAACGTCCCACTGCCTGGGCACTGCGCTATTTTCTTTCTTTCTTTTTTTAAACACAAATCACTACATCTTGTTCTCAAAATACTCCTAAGAAGAGAAGGAGAGGTGGGAAGTGGGAATCAGGGGGTCTGAAAGGCAAAGCCGAGGTCCCTCTGACTCCAGTTTTCATATCTGAAGTGTCTGGGTTTTTGTTTGTGACAGTATCTCACTCCGTAGCTCTGACTGGCCTCAAGCTCAGAGGTCCGCTGCCTCTGCCATATATGAAGTGCTAAACTACCCAGTTACTAGATTTTCTGCACCGGAGCAAAACCTTCAAGTTGCAGTCAAGAAAGACCTTGGGCACAAAAGGGCAGGCTGGGGATGTTTCTAGAAAAGGGGATCACGGAAGTGAGGACTCAAAGCATCTTCTAGTCCAGGCAGGTCCTGGCTCACAGGTGTGCCATGTCCTCAGCAGCTTTGTTCCCTCTCATCTAGAGGAAAGACCACCCACCCACTTGTTTCTGGTTGCAATGCTCCTGTCTTCTTTTTTTTTTTTTTCCCCAGAAGGCACAGGACACTCCACTGAGAGCGGGTGGGTTAGTGAAGGCAATTTCTCTGAAGCAAAGGAGAAAGTGGGCAGTGAAGGAGAGAGAAGACATGGAAGGACAGTCTTTGGCATGTTACTAAGCTGTGGAAATAACCGTACCTGCACCTTTTCATAAGGAACCTCATCGTAGACACGGGGCTCAGGCCACTGATCCTGGCAGGATTGTGCGTACCTAGAACATGAAAGGTTTAATGATGTTGGTGACATTTTGTGATGTATGCTGCCTCCATGTCTTCTCTTATCGGATGTTGGCAGCTGTTTTTTTTTTTTTTTTTTTTTAAATTTTACTCATTTTAGTTATTTTATGTGAACTGGTGTTTTGCCCACATGCGTATCTGTGTGAGGGTGTCAGATCCCTGGAACTGGAGTTATAGGCAGGCATGAGGTGCCATGAGGGTGCTAGAAATTGAACCCCGGTCCTCTGGAAGGGCAGCCAGTGCTCTTAACCACTGAGCCACCTCCTCAGCCCCCCCTTCCCCCGCAGTAGTTTTTAATGTAGACTGAAAGGTCACGAGCCTGTGAGGACTGCACAGGCACACATGAGTCTCACAAGTGACAACGGGTGGCGCATTCCCAGCATTCTTTGTAAGTCAGCCGACAGACCCCAGAATGGCAAGCAGCAGGCCATGCTTCCCACTTTGACGAAGGTGCTATCCTTCCCAAAGAAGCAGACTTCCTTCCCCACCCCTTCCGCCCAATGCTCAAGGCTGCATGCAGAGCCTGGAACTGGAACCGAGGCAGGAACAGGGGCGGGTCGCGGAACTGAGGCAGGAATCCCGCTCCCCCCACCCCTGCAGCAGTGCGTCGTGGAATCCCCCTTACAGGAAGGAGTTGCGCCCGGCACTGACAATGCTGGTTAGGGTCTCCACATCCACGTAGTCGTAGTGCAGGGCCTCTGGGGTGACTTTGGAGCCCATCTCCACCAGCAGCAGCCCGAGCCAGCGGCCCATGTCCTCTGAACAGCTTGCCTGGGGAGAGGAGGCACAGTGCAGTTCGCTTTCACACCGTGAAGCCTTCTGGCTGCTTGCTCACGCCTTAGAAACCCACAAATGTTTATAAGTCCTCAGGACTTAGTGAAGGAGGAAGAATTAGACTAGACACACATGCTGGAATCCAAGGCTCCTGAATTCTCTCGAGTATTTACTCAAAAAGCTGCTTCCTCCGAGGGTCCTCCCCGATTACTCCTATAAGATCCCTACCCTCCACCCTCTGGGCTTTTATATCTGACCATTTGGATGTAAAAACATTTCAGGGTTCTCGAAACTTCTTCCTTTCCTCGACCTCTTTCATGCTGGGGATGAAACCCAGGGCGCCTTGTGTATTCAAGGCCTGACTTTATCACTGAGTCATATCTCCAGCCGAAAACATATTGTTTAAAAATTTTTAAAAAATATTTATTTATTTATTTATTATGTATACAATATTCTGTCTGTGTGTATGCCTGCAGGCCAGAAGAGGGCACCAGACCCCATTACAGAGGGTTGTGAGCCACCATGTGGTTGCTGGGAATTGAACTCAGGACCTTTGGAAGAGCAGGCAATGCTCTTAACCTCTGAGCCATCTCTCCAGCCCCTATTGTTTAAAAATTATGTTACATGTATGACTAATTGTTTTGCCTGCACATATGTATGTGTACTGCATTAATGCCTGGTGTCTGGAGAAGTCAAACCCCCTGGAACTGGAGTTACAGATGGCTATGAGCCACTTTGTGGGTGCTGGGAATCACTACAGGGTTCTCTGTCAAAGCAGCTAGTGCTTTTAACTGCTGAGCCATCTCTTCAGCCTCCATAATTATAATTAATTCTCTACATAGGAAATTGCTCATACAACTCAAAATTTTCTTAGACTGCAATTACCAAAGCATTACAGAACCATTTATGGGGAAATTCCCGGATAAACTGCTGGCCAGTTAAACATATCCTTAATTCTGATGAAAAGAGCACGATCACAAAACCAGTTAGCTAGTGATGGCAAACTTAAATAAAGAAATAAATGAAGCATTTTTTTTGTTTGTTTTGTTTTTTGATTTTCGAGACAGGGTTTCTCTGTAGTTTTTGGTGTCTGTCCTGGACCTAGCTCTTATAGACCAGGCTGGCCTCGAACTCACAGAGATCTGCTTGCCTCTGCCTCCCAAGTACTGGGATTAAAGGTGTGTGCCACCACCGCCCGGCGAATCATGGTTTTTGATAGGGGAAAAAAAAACCTTAGAAAACTCCGTGTGGGTTAAGGGAAACAAGAAACTCAACAGGAAGATGCAGAGATAATTCTGTTTGAAGCTGAAAAACGAGGCAGATGGAAAGGACAGACACTCCTCCAGCCTTGAAAAATCACATGGCTGCCCTGGCCTGTTTGTCTATAACGTAGGCAGGTGGACATTTGAACTTTCCTGTGTCAACACTGTGAATTCTAAGTATCCCAAGGGCTGTCACATGGAGTGTGTGCTCTGAACAGCCTCAGAGAGGAGGGTGGTGCCAGCAGGTAGGACGGGCGGTGAGCAGGCGGCACTCATGCATTGTTTAGTATGGGCCTGCTGAGCTCAGTGTGTGCTGGACATGGTGCAGAGATCTAGAAAGAGAAACAGTGCCCGAGAATGTGGCTGCGGCCCTGCCAGTATGGAGCTGGAAGGATCTTAACTCTGCGTGGGGAAGCTCTCTGTAGAGGCTGGAGTTGCTCAGGGGCAGGGGCGGGCACCTTGAAGGGCAGCGGGTTTTCTGAGGTCGATGCCTCCTGCTGGGAAGGTCTGAGAGAGAACTCCAGAATCAGATCCCAGTCAGACCGCAGGAGATGCCTGTTGGACCTGGAACTGTAAGGTCAGGGCAAATAAGCAAACCTGGGCTCTAGAATTAGGGCTGCCAGAATTAGGATAGAAAAACACAGTGTGCTTTGTTGGGTTTGAACTTCAGATACACAACAAATAACCTTTCAGTGTAGGTGTGTCTCCAAATCACTCAGGATACTTTCATATGAAAAACACGATTCCTTGTTTATTTGGCATTCCGGCATCCCTGGTGTCCCCTATGTTACCTGACAAGCACGTTGGGTTCTTTCCCCAAAGTTCCTGTGGTAGAGTAGCCACAAGCTGACACCCCCACCCCCTACCTCTACCTTGACTCTCTCCTCTCACCTCCAGGATGGCCACCTCTTGCCGATTGCGCAGGATCCTGAAGGCAAATGGGTGCCTGGGTCCAAAGCCTGGGGCTACCTCACAGCCCCCGAGGGCAATGGCATTCACGTGGGTATGCAGGTCTGTGCGGTCTTTGTGGAAATAGAGAGTGTTACACTTGAGGCGGCACCACCGTTCCTTCCAGCCTTGGTTTACCAGCACGTTTAGATAGCCTGGAAAAAGAGACAGTCGAATGATCTGTTATAGTCCCCTGGGCAAAGGATACACAAGGATACCTTGTGATTGAGCTGGCAGGAAGGCCTGGCACCTTAGGCATCCTCCTCTCTGAGTCTCAGCTGCCCAGCTGTGAGCGCTCACTGACGATGCTATTCATGCATCTTTTGCCGGCCCCAGGACCACACCAAGTGTGATGGGAAGGGCCGACAATACTAGAGAAGGCGTACAAACGCTACAACTGCCCTCTCCACTCCACCAAACTGATTTTGCTGCTAAGAAGGAAAATGATGGATGATGCTGGCACCTAGCGGTAGCACATAGAAACATCACCACAGTAAGGGTTTGTAAGCCTAAAGCAGACAGCTGTGCAGCTGACCACAGAGCTAGAATCAGCTCTAAGCATTTTAGGTTTTTTTTATCTTTATTGTTTTTCTTTACCACAGCATGTTATGATTCAACGACCATGAAATATTTCTTTATAATGGCAACATTTATTTATTTATTTATTTATTTATTTAATTTACTAGTTTTTCAAGGCAGTGTTTCTCTGTGTAGCCCTTGTTGTACTGGAACTTGTCCTGCAGACCAGGCTGGCCTTGAACTCACAGAGATCTGCCTGCCTCTGCATCCCGGAGTGCTGGGATTGAAGGTGTGTGGCACCACCACCACTAGGCTATAATTACAGCTTTTAAACTAATAGAGTATTTCTGCATATCCGAAACAGATGATTTTATTTTTTTGCTATGCTGGGTATGGAACCTAGGATCTTACACAGCTAAGCAAATGCTCTGCCATTGAGACACACCCCATCCCCTTTAAAACATGTGATTATCTACTGGATTATAGCACATGGACCACAGCACTTGTATGAAAGAAGTAATGCCTTCTCTGCCAGACACTTTTTACTAAGATGTATTATCTTAAAAAGTACTTAGCATTTTTATTCCAATTTTCTTATCAGACTAGGCTACAATCTACATACACATATATATATATATATATATATATATATATATATATGTAGATAAACCAGAAACCACAGCCCTTCAGGGTGCTTAACCCTCCCGGCAAGCAACCCCAGTCTCTGCAAAGTTTCCTACACTGAGTTAAGGTCCTTCTAGCTCCACAAAGGCAGCAGCCATGTTTCTGTGTAAATTTTATTTTTCTAGTTTATAAAGGCCAGGATATAAGCTACATAAACATAGACATGAAACATATACTTCGTTGTTGTTTGTTTTTGAGATAGGGTCCAGGCTGGCCTCTGACCTTGAACTTGCTACAGAGACACACAGATGACCTTGAACTCCTGATCCTGCGGCTTCCAGCTCCCTAGTTCTGGAATTACGGGTTTGTATCACCAAGGCCAGCACACCTGGCGTGTGAGATGCTGTGAACTTACTCCTCTCTCACATTAGCAGAGGAAGCTGAAGCCTACAGACGGACAGTGGTTTGACTGAGTTCACAGGAATCATAGATACAATGGTTAGTGGATTTCCCTTTCCCTGGGCAATCCTTTCACCCACGGGAGTCAAGGGATGCATGCCACGGATGTTGACAGAGTGGAGTCTAGCCATCCAGAGGAACGAGCCAGGGCCGAGGTGCTGAGAGTTTCTGGCATCGGCCCCAGGGCCTGGGTGCAAGGGCCTGCACTTGCTTCTTCTGAGTCAGGACTTACCGCAGCACGGGACCTCATTCTCATTGGAAAACGTCTGCAGGTCCTCGCCCAGCGCCTTCTTCTTGGAGAAACTGATGATACGCGTGATCTTCCGGCCTGCAGCCCTGCTCATGGAACCCTTTAGCTCAGCGAGGCTATTCTTCTTCCCTTTGCCTGGCAGCACAGGAGTGGGTCACAGGGGATGATAGGGAAGGTCCCACGTTTACCCATTTCTGGCCTTCCCAGCAGCCCTTGCAAGCTGCACACATGGACTAGCCTGTAATTCCGCATATGAAAGGCCCAGTGGCCTTACTCAGGTCTCCGGGACATACTCTACCACTGTGTACCTGTGGCAAAGTCCCTCCCATCTTTGACATTCTCCAGCATGGGCAGTGGACTCCTACCATGTTCACAGGCTTCTCGGCGGCTCAGGGTGGAACTGCTGTCATTCATGCCCAAGCTGTCAGAGTCCGAGTTCTGTTTCTCTTGGGACAATCTCTGGGGAAGGACACAGCCAGCCTCACATCAGCGAGACTCTTAGAAGAGCTCCCTTAGAAGCCCAGGCTTCTTCCAACTCTCCAAGCAACAGCGATCATGTATCTGATACCACCCCAACCTTAACAGGAAGGTAGCAATGATCATGTCTTCAGGTTACACTATGGGGAGAGTGGTAGCATTAATTACAATGCATTGACAGCGACATCCTGGAATATGCATTATATCTGGCAAATGAAAGAGAAGGGGAAGCATTTACAGGGAATGTGAATGTAATTCAGTAGCACTGCAGGGATGGACAAGAGTAGGCAGCCCTGGATGCTGCTGGGCAAACTGATCAGGATGAAGTTCCAGAAAGGGACGGGCCAAGGTGATAGTATACAAGAAAAGGGTGATGATGTTTTCAAAGATAGATGTTTTCATCAAAGAAGTTGTGATAAGACCCAATGATCAGTAGACATCCATTACAGCTCTATCTTGAATGAGAATGAAGGAACACACACAAACACACACACGCACATACACACACACAACCTTTGTTGCCAGTCTATTAATAATCATACCTTCGTTGATTCACTAATGAATTCATATGCTACAAAGGAGGTAGGGCAGAAATTGTGGAAGAAATCCTAGTGCTACTATTCCCTATTAGCTGTGGGAATGGGGAGGCACCTAGCAGAAAGTGGATGAGCGTTTGAAGAACCTGGTCTGTGGGTTTTGAAACTGAAGTTACAGCCCTGTTCGTTCTGCAACAGTGTGCATATAGCAACTTTTCCACCAATGTGGGAAACAGGTAGAGAGGAAGACCATGAGTTTGTAATGAATTCACGGGATGATCCTTTAATCTCGTGACCCTGTGGAAAGAGACCCCACCAATACAACATCCCAACTCTTCTTCCACCAGAACGACCACCATAGTACATCGGTGACCCTCTCCTGGTCCATTCAACCACGGCAGAGAACTCCACTGCATGGCTTGCCCTACTGTTGCTCTATGGAGTCTCTGCACTGCACCAGAGGCCGTACCACACTGTGTATCTGCACACTCACACCCCCCTTCCAGTGATGGCCGTACCACACTGTGTATCTGCACACTCACACCCCTCTTCCAGGGTTGGCTGTACCACAGTGTGTACCCACACATTCACACCCCTCTTCCGGTGCTGGCCGTAGCATGGTGTGTACCCCACCAACACCCCTCTTCTAGGGCTGCTTTCCTACGGCCTTACTAACTGGTAAAAGCTAAGTGTGGGCAGGGCTGGGCTTCTCCTTCAGTTCACTTCATAGGCATCCATGTTCCCTAACACTCCAGCCAACCCAAGCTCCCAAGTCCATTTCCTGTCCCTGTCCAGGGCCAGTTCTCACAGCTTCCCATCTCTAGACCATGCCACACAGGCCACTTTCAGTGGTTCTACTGCCCATCCCTGCTGCTTAGAGCACCTTTTTTTTAATTTTAGTTTTGCCCTTTTCATCCTTGTCTGATGAGGCATCACTTCCTTGAGCCTCTGAGACAGGATCATGCCTCCCTGACACTCACCAGGAACCTGGCCCTGTCTCTTTCAGCATGTACCCAGGGTAGCAGATATAATACAGTATGATTGTTTTGACTCATGCCTGCCTGACCATTGGACTGCAAGTGTACTGATTTCTGCAGAGGGTCTACAGGATTTGCCCAGTGGTTGTTCATGGTGCTCTATTATAGTAGTAGAGTCCTGAAGAGGCAGCCTGTGTGGGCTCAAATGCTAGCTCTGTTCCTTATTTACTATGGGACTTGGTTACAGTGTTCCCTTCTGAAAACCTGTCTCCAACACAAGCATCCCAGAAGTGGGACTTCTGAGAAGTGACCGGATCATAAGGGCTCTCTTCCTTCAGCGGATTTACTCATGGCTAAATTTAGCTCCCTGAAACTGATCAAAGGCAGTGGAACTTGTTAGGTCGGGTGTCTCTGGAGTGCCTGGCCTAAGAAGATACACACCTGGTCTCTTCCTGCCTCCCTGTCTGCTTTCTGTCTCTTATGAGGTGAGCTGCACCACCTGTCTCCCTGTTTCCCACCTCTTCCTATTATTGCAGTACAGCACCCTGGTGATGCTCAGCCTTGCCCAAGGCCTGCAGCATGCTGCCAGCTGACTGGGGCTGAACAAAAATCATTCCTCCTTTAGCTGTTTATGTTTTCGCAGAGACTAAGCTGACCACCAGGCAACTGTCACTCTACTGCTTAGCTTGTAGGATGCTACAGGTGTGTGTGTGTGTGTGTGTGTGTGTGTGTGTGCCCATTACCTGACCCAGAGGAGTCAACTGGAGACACACATACCTTGTCCTGATCCAGCTTACACAGGAAGACTGGAGATCGGGGGGCCTCCAAGCCCTCTGCTCCCCCACACGGCCGGCTGACCTCGCGGATAACCTGTGAAGAGAACATGGGGCTGGGGATAGGTGTGCCAGAAAGCTCTGGGGACAGAAGCATGGCTGGGATTTGTGGGAGCAAGCCTGTTGTAAAGATGGATTGGGGCCACCAGGAGGCAGAGTAGGGCTGAAACAGCCATCTGCACAAATGCAAACTTATCATCAGAGCCTGTCTGGAAGGGCTTTCGACACACATCCCTACTATAAGAACACTGCTCTCTGCTGTCTGAGGAGAGTGGGGCCGTGGGTAGGAGAGATGTGAATCTTGATGACTCGCAAGGATGAGGGGGCCTGCTTAAGTGACAACTAGGACTTTTGCTTTCAGTGACATGGGAAATGGATTCGGGGTCCTTTTACTTATGCAGGGTCCCAGGAATAAGCATGCAGACGATAAAATGTAAAAAAGTCACCATCTAAGCTGGTGTGGTGGTGCATGCTTTTAATTCCAGCACACAGGCAGAGGTGAACAGATCTCCGAGTTCGAGGCCAGCCTGAGTTCTGGGACAGCCAGGGCTAAGAAGGCACCATCTGATGGTCTCCTACACAACAGCATTTATCCCCACAGCTGTCTGTGATCCTCAAGGTACAGGTGAGGATGATGTGACCCAGGGAGGTAAAGGTGCTGGTAGGAGGCAGCAGAGCCAGACCCCGAAGTAGGCTGCGAGGCTGCCAGCTAGGTGAGCCTTGGACCAGTACAGAGGTCCAGCATGACCAGGCAGATCCCTTTGAACTCTGGGCCTAAGCCTCCTATGGATTGACTCACAGGGACCCTGAAAATTGAGGCTCCTGAAGGCAAGTTCTCTCCCTTCCTTCCCCTCTGGACACAAAGGTAGGGGTGGGAATACCAAACATTCCAGGGAGAGCTGGTTATCACCGGAAGGAAAGGAGGAGGGAGGAGGAGGTAAAAGGAGGACTCTGGCTTCATTGTTCCAACCGGAAGGTAGGAGAGGAGAGCAGGGTGTCCAGTAGAGTAGACGGATGGGGGTCTGCTGGAGAGGACTGGGGGGCAGGGTAGAGCCATGACCACCATGACCAGAAGCCAACCAATGCTACAGCTCACTTACTGCCTGGCAGGCACTGTACCAACTTTTGTTGAATCCTTAAAAGAACCATTTAACAGATGAGGAAACTGAGGCACGGAGCAAGCAATGCCATTTGCATAAGGTCTCATGGCTCTCTGGCACTTGAACTCAAATCCAAGCACCATCAAAGTCTTCCCTCGTCATCACGGTGCCACCATGCCGACTTTGGAATAGACCTACTTAGCTTCACAGCTTGGTCCCAATCACGTGATGCTGGCAATCACTTTAAGTTCTCTGTGCCTCAAATGACTCACTTTTGAATGTCAGTAAAAACAGCCCCAATGGTCATATACACGAGGCTTTCGCATACTGCACGGTATAAAGTGATTAATTAATACACGGTGGCACCCTCTGACACCAGAAGATGCTGAACTCCAGTGGCTATCACAACAATGCACATTCCCATCTAAAAACAAGAAGGAGACCCATCCTCCCCCTATTTTTAAATTAGAAGGGCTAGCTGGCCTAATATTGAAATCAGTTTCAAAGGCATCAAGCACACCATTCCAAGAGTGTAGGTTGGGCAAACAGTAGGTTGCTATATAGGGACGTTAAACAACAGAGAGTAAAGACCTCCTCCATGAGGTCTGCTTGTTGTGAATATCCAAGGCCCATTTGATATGAGTCCTAGTCATGTACAGGGCCCCCCCTGGGCCCCCTCCCCCCCGATCCCTTCTCCCCTAGATAAGGTTTGTAACTTCAAAGGTTAGAACCCCATGGGTGGGGACAGAGAGGAAGGGAGGGAGTGCAGGATGGCAGTCTCTGGTGTGTCCTGTGCGTGCATACCTTCAGCCACTCCTCTGCCTGCTCCCTGCTCTGCAGAGCCAGCACCAACACCTCTGTGGCCCCCTGGGAGAAGCGCAGCTCATGTCTCTTGTGCCGGCTGTCCTTGGGCACGTAGACGACGGTGCAGGCATCTAGCGCCAGCCTCAGATGTGGCTGCCGGTCCTTGGAGCTTTTGTAACACTGCGCAGGGAGAGGGGGTAGGGGTCAGAGCTTCCTGCAGTAGGGGGTGGGAGGGGTAAGGCCCTCACACACAAGGGTAGATTCCTCCCTCGGGCCCAACTGTGAGCGATGCCTCACAGCGAGAAGCTGGAGAGGGGGTCTCTGGGAATCTTCCAGCACAGCTGTCCATGAGGAAAAGGCAGATTATAGCACAATACTAGGAAGACCATGTGGGCTGAAGAACCAGAGAACAAATAGGTTGGCTTGGGAGGATGCCAGCTGAAAGGGCTGCGTGGCAGAATGTTAGGAGTGGATCCCAGCAGGTACCAGTGCTGACCTTGGGAAGGCAGGCTTTTGCTCAGGAAGGCCAACCTTAACCTTGACACCAGACGTTGACAATGCTGTGACAAAAGGGGACCGTAAGTAGATAATGTGGCTGGGGGAGGGAGAGGCATTTCTTTCAGTAGCGTATACACTGGTAAGGTGTCTATACTCCTATAAATAACCCCTAACCTACACCCCTTTAAACAATCTTAAGAAAGCACAGGTTTACGCACGCACGCACGCACACAGTGAGTGGGAGGGTAGTTTGAATGTTAAGCTACCCTTGTGTTACTAGAATAAACCGGTAGTGGTCCTATGTTTTTATAAGCATCTAGTTCTGTTTGCCAGTGTTTCATTTAGAGCCTTCAACTGGGTTATAAAAGAAATCAGACTATGAATTTTCTTGTTTCATTTATTTATTTATGGGTGGACGGAGGCCTGTGTGCCACGGTAAATATGTAGTAGCCACAGACAACTTGCTAGAGTTGGTTCCCAGCCTCCACCACGCGGGTTTCAGGGGTCAAGCTCAGGTCATCAGGCTTGGTAACAAATGCCCTTACCCACTGAGCTGTGTTACCTGTTTTTAAGTTTTAGCACATAATCATGGGTTTCACTATGAAAGACATCATTTCCATACATGTATAGATTCTGATTATCGTCAGCCTTCTGCCACCCTCTCATTCCACTCCCACTAACCCCCTTCCACTGCCTCGTATGGGAGAATTATTAAAGGGTTCCCTTTGGAGTTGGGCTGAGACTAGTTGTCTTCTCGGGTCACTCTGTATCCTCTGGGCTGGAGGGCCTGGCAGCAGCAGGCAGTGGAGCAAAATACAGAAAGGGAGGTGAAAGAGTGGAAACATAGCTGGGTGGTGACGTGCACCTTTAATCCCAGCACTCAGGAGGCAGAGGCAGGTGGGTCTCTGTGAGTTCGAAGCCAGCCTGATCTACAGAGTGAGTTCCAGGACAGCTAGGGTTACACAGAGACAGCCTGTCTCGAAAAACCAAACCAAACGAAAAGAGCTGGAAACACACCTATCATGACTCTTGGACTGGCCCTGGCCTGCAGTCAGGGTGAGAAAAGGTTTCAAAGCCATGTGTTGAACATGGCATGGCTTGCAGACAGAGTAAAACATGAGAGAGAGAGAGAAAGAGAGGGGGGGGAGGGGGAGGGGGAGAGGGAGAGGGAGAGAGAGAGGGAGGGAGAGGGAGAGAGATAGAGAGAGGGAGGGAGAGGGAGAGAGAGAGGGAGAGAGAGAGAGGGAGGGAGGAGAGAGAGAAAGAGGGGATGAGGGAGAGAGAGGGAGAGGGAGAGAGAGAGAGAGGGAGAGGGAGAGAGAGAGAGGGAGAGGGAGAGGGAGAGAGAGAGAGGGAGGGAGAGGGAGAGGGGGAGAGAGAGAGGGAGAGAGAGAGAGGGAGATAGAGAGAGAGAGGGAGGGAGAGGGAGAGGGGGAGAGAGAGAGGGAGAGAGAGAGAGGGAGAGAGAGAGAGAGAGGGAGAGAGAGAGAGAGAGGGAGGGAGAGAGAGGGAGGGAGAGAGAGAGGGAGAGAGAGGGAGAGAGGAGAGGAGGGAGAGAGAGAGGGAGGAGAGAGAGAGGGAGAGAGAGAGAGGGAGAGAGAGGGGGAGAGAGAGAGAGGGAGGGAGAGAGAGAGAGATCAGCTATTACTTTTTTCCACAATTATGTTCATTTTCCTACTCTGGGTTTCTCTGTGTAGCTCTGGCTGGAACTCACTCTCTCCAGTCATCATGAAGGAGAACCACTCATTCTTTTGCTCCGTGTGCGAGTGTGCGTGTGTGCGTGTGCTGGAGCTCGACGTACCATGCCCCAAGGGTCTGTGCAGAGACCACTCACAGCCTCAGGCATATCCACAGGTCTCTAGGGAGGCACTCACCAGTAGCTGCTCCTCCTTGATGACTGTCAGCTGCTTGGCCCACTGCCCAAAGCGCTTTTTCCGAAGCAGGAAGGCACATATCCTGCAGTCCCTAACCAGGTGTATGGAGGCCTCCTCCGAGGGCCACTGGTGCCTGGGCCGCCGCCCCTTCTCTTCCTCCTCCTCCTCATCGTAGGACTCGTAGGAGCTACTCATGGCGTCAGAGTCATTGTCTGTGGGTGTCACAGGAAAGGACCCTCAGTCCCCGTGCCCCTTCTAACCCTGGCAGGCAGCCTGCTCTGGGCCTGAGCTACAGGGGACAGAGGAAGGACAAGGATGGACTAGAGGCCTGACTCAAAAGCTTCACTTTGGAGTGGCCTCTGGGTCGGCATCTTGGTGATTTCACTTCTTGGAGTTCCTCACCATTATGTAGTCATGATATATACCAGATGCTGCTTCATCTGGTGCCTTGGACCCCGTAGCATGGACAATGTTTAGCTAAGTGTCTTCTACCAGTAAGTGCTTGGTAAGCTTGTTACTGCCCTGACCTCATCACCACCCACAGCCATTGTCTCAGACCACCCTCCAAACCCAAATCCCTGGGACTGATAAGGAAACTGAACTTGCCTAAGATCAGCCATCGAGAATTAGATCAGGGAAAGACTCAAGTGACTCCCATTCCAGTGTTTTTCTTTTTCCTCCACTGAACCCACTGAGAACAAGGGCTTTGGGACCTGTTTGGTGGTCACAGCCTGGTAAGGGGTTGTGGGTGTGTGCATGCCAAGGGCCAGCTCTTCGGGGGGGACAGCTGTGTGAGCAGCTGCTTGGTACGTACAGGAGTTCTTCAGCTCTCCGTTCAGCCTCGTGGTGGGGTAACTGCTGTCCGCGTCCTCATAGTAGCCACCCACAATCGACTGGGCTGGGCTGCAGCCATCTGTGGGGGTGTTTGAAAGAGTTGAGCTTGTAGGCATATGAGTAGAATCCAGGGGCAGGGCTGGGAAAGTCCCAGGGACAGAGAGTGGGAACTCAGGGCAGCCACAGCCTGAGTGGGGGGCTCTACTTCTGCACCTGCTCTGCTGTGGCTCCTCGTTTAACCCTCCATACCCGTCACAACAAACTGCTTTGCTGGGCCTCGCCAGACCTCCAGGTCTATGTTCATCCCTATTCTCTCTGCCTTCCTACGTTTTTATCAGAGAATCACACCCCACCCTCAAGGCCCAGCTCAAAGACGTTTTTGCTTATTGCCCAATGGCATTGAGTGTGTGTGAATGACCTTGTCATAGCTCTGGTCCCGGTATTGCAGGGCGTAGGGGACCTGCTGCAAGAAAGGAGGCTTGGTTCCATTTTACACACAGGGCAGCAGGCCCCACAGAGATTGCTAGTGGCTGAGGCTGGATCAGAACTGAGATGGATGCCTTCATTCAGCCAGGCTGGCTCACGCTCTCATCATACGGTTCTTCAGAGCACTGGCTCTGGGTTCCTCCTGTCCATCTGTTTCCTGAGGAAAGTGGTACTGAAGTCCCTAGCTACTGGGATACTCGGCTCACTCCAAGCGAGTCTCAGAGCCCACCTTTGCCTCTCTGAGGCCGACATGTTGGCAGCACGGTGTACAAGGTGGGCCGAAGGAGTTGGCAGATGAGGGAGTGGGGTATGTGGGGGCAAAACGAACACCATGGCTGGGCACTGTGTGTGAGAGAGGAGGAACACTCTGGCTGGTTTGGTGGCAGGCTCTCTCCTGACTGGGTCCATGGTCTTCCTGAGGCCTTCCCTTCCAGCCTTCCCAGGAGGGGGCATCTCTGCCCTGTATGAAGGAAGTAAACTCTCTGGGAAGGTTAGGGAGACTCTTTCTGCCAGGGGCGCTTGACATGCAACTTGGGTCCCTGCAAGTACCTTGTCCCTTCCTTCTTCCTTTGCCCTTAGTGAACCAGATAAGCAAAAGTTGCCTGCTTCACCTCTGTGATAGGGATCTGGAGACTCATAGCCTGAAGAGGGCCACAGATCACTTGATCCAACCTTTCCACAGGCAAAAGGTATAAACACGGTAAATGTCACCAGCTGATGGAAAGATAAATTGGATGTGGCATGTCCTTAGAAAAGAGTTATCAGCCATTGGAGGCAACACATTCTGATGCACACTCCTACATGGACAGATCTTGAAAATGCTACGCTAAGTGAAAGATGTCAATCTAGAAAGGTCATATGTCAGATGATTCCCTTTATATGAAAAGTCCAGAACAGGCAAAGCCGTATTGCCAGAAACGGCAGAGGCTGGGGGCATTGAGGAGGAGATGCTGTGACTGAGGAGAGACTGCCTCATGATCCAGTTTCTTTTGGGGACGATGAAAACGCTTGGGGACTAGACAGCAGTGGTGGCTGTGTAACGCTAAATGCACGCCACACCAGGGACAGACACTTTTCAAAATAGCGTGACAGACAGCTAATCTTCTATTTTATCACTTTTGCCCATGGGAAAATATAAGCAGTACAAAAGAGTGTGAATGAAAGAACATTTTCCCTTCACCCAGATTTACTTTTCTCCTGCCTTCATCCTTTTCTTCCTTCCCTCCTTCACTGTCTTCTATTGAGAAGGGGCCTCAAACTCCTGGGCTCAAGCAATCTTCCTGCCTCAGGTTTCTAGTAGCTGGGATTTTAGTGAATGGCATCAAACTGACTTCAATAAATATTCTCAAATTACACATCACATTTACCTATCGTTATTATTTATTTTGCACAAGGGCTCTGCCACTGAGCTATCTGCCCAGTGCCCCACCTGGATTTTTATTCATTCCCCATAAGGAAAAATCCTGTCATGGGTTTCTTGCACATCCTAGAAAAATTATGAAAACCAATGCACGAGTGAGTATACCCTGTTAGAAAAAGCAAACAAATGAAACAGTGTTCTGTAGAGCCTTCTGTGCTTGGTTTTCTTCCATGACTGGGTCATTCACATGGTTTCTCATGGGGCAGACCTGTTTCATTTGCAGTTTGGCGGGTGGAGAATATTCTGCTGTGATGTGGGACAGCAGGGAAGTGGAACACCAACATTACCAGTTACAAACCCAGCTGCGCATGCTTGAGCATCTAAACCCAGTTTCCCTGTACACTGTCAAGTCCCTCTGCTGAGTAGAGGACTCCTCATCTGGTCCTTATGCAAAGGGAGGGCCACCTGCTGCACACCGGGGAAGTCAATGGGAGAACAAGGACTCTCTTTTGTGGCTAATTTAAGAGATTTTCTAAGGTAATTTATCCCATCAGTAAAAGTACACGCACAGAAGTCTTTCGTACATATTTAGGTATACATTATATATGCTATTTGCAAGCATTATGCTATAAGTAGATCATAACAAATATAAAATATTAATAGTTTCTAAAAAGATGATTGAACTATCTATAAATCAAGCCTCTCCTATTTCTGCCTGTACCACTGTGTGACTCCCTGGGGCTGGAGGCTGAACCATGAAGCTTGGTTTAGGCCAAAGGCCACATCTTATGATGTCCGTGACTTGGTAACACGATCATCTATATGTATACACAGAAGAAAAACCATGACATTGCAGGCTGAGAGTGGGAAGCAGGGCTGGCAGCTGTCACTTATGTCCTGCACTCTCTTACGAATGGAGCTAGCGCCATTCATAATAATGGAGAACAGAGATCTTCAGAAGACAGGGGTCCGCCTCAAGTCACAGAACGGGGACTAGAAGCCAAGCCCCTGGCCATGCCATTGGTCCCATGGTTTGGAGCTCAGGGCAGCTCATCCCAGAGAAGGGCGGCAGAGCTGGGCAGGCAGTGGCTTATGACTTGCTGCTCCTCAAGGAGCGAATTCTGTAAGCCACGAGGGGACCAGAACTTACTGTGAGAGCTGATGTACTCGGGGGACTTGCCGGGCCCCAGGGGAAAGGCTTCTTCATAGTAATCCTCGGGGGGAGGCTTGTTGGGCAGTGGTGGAGGCACGTCGGCTGTCTGCAGGGGAACAAATAAGGCCTGTTGAAGTAAGGCAGCTGTGGACACGGCAGAGGGGGGAACAGGTGGGAGGAGGGAGGGAGGGAGAGAGACTGGTTGCCAGGAGGCCAGGGTTCCAAGGATGCAGTCTGAACGTGAAGCTCTGAGCTGTTTTTGTGTGTTGAGGTCTCATTATGTAGCCCAGGCTGGCCCTGAGCTGCAATGCTCCCATCTCTCCCTGTTACATGCTGGGATGACAGTGTGGGATGCTGTACCTGGCGTAGCCATAGCATCTACTAGACTCAGAGCTGGCAACCGGAGAGCCCATTCGTGCTGTTCTGCTTCTGTAAATTCTACAAGCGTCGGAGTGCCTTTGTAACGTCCAAGAGTCTTGCGGACTGCCCCGAGTGGCTGTTGTGTTTTGAGTGGGCGCATCCACAGTGCTCCAACATTGGTGTGAGCTCTGCCCCACACGAGGAGCAACGGGACAAGTAAACACGAGGTATATAATTGAGGGAGCAGTGGAATCTGGGGTCAGGAAGCCTCAGCTTTTCAGCTCAGTATGTTCTTTTACTCGCTGCAGGATACTGGGTGCATCACCTAACCCTCTCCCTGAGCCTTATCTGTAAAATGGGGACAGTAAGCGTGCCATGCACATCTGGTTGCTGTATGTGTGTGTAAGTGAATTAATAACTAGTACCTGTGATGGAGGTGATGATGCTGAGAGTCTGTGTGACAAGCAAAGCTTATCTCTAACTCTGTAGTCCCAAGGCTGGGAATCCTTTACTCTGTAGGTGTGGAAAACTCAAACTCCAGGGGAAGTGTTTTGCTCACAGTCTCATGCAGAGCAGTGGGGATGGCAGAAGCCCCCCCCTCCCCTCACTTCCTAGTCCAGAGCTCTTTCCTCTCACCCATGCATGTAAACTGAGACTGGATGGTTAAGTCCTTTGGTCCAGAGGGTGCAAACTAGGCTCGTCACCGTCTCCCTACTTGGCAGGAATCAGGGTGGGCATGCCATGGTCCACACGGCACTGCATCTGCCCTTCACCATCACCATGGAGAGAAGAGGGTCCTGCACAGCAGCAGTGGTCCCTGGGGTTACAGCAAGAGCTTCCCCCACCCTCGTTGGTCAGGGCCAGGACTTACACTTCTCAGAGATGGACTCTTGGTTGGCTCAGGGCTGGCTCCCTTGCTGGGTTGTTCCCCATCATCCGACATATCCCGAAGGTCACCCAGGTCACAGTCTACAGAGAAAACCAAGGTGGCAGAGGGGAAAGATGGCTGGGCTTGGGGTCTGGAGGCTTGCCTGTGAAGCCAGGCCCTTCTTCTTCCATCCTTAGCAACCTGCACAAGCAGCCGAATAGAGTGAGCCCTGGGCTTCTTCCGTAGGTCGGCTGTGCTAATCTGTCTTGCCTGGCTTCTAGACAGAAGTCATGGTAGAACATCTTTGTGGGGTGCTTTGGAGGTCTTTGAGAATATGACTTGGAGGCATGGGGGGAGGCTCCTGTATATGTATGGGGCTCCTATGTCTCTCTGACATACAGGGACTGTCGTCTCAAAACTCTCCTAGGCCATACATCTCTTAGATAAACAGCACTTTCTTTCTAGGATGGCTGCACGGTGCCTTCTCTCCCACAAGCCACGCTGGCTGCTCTCAGGCTCACTCAGCCACTCTCCCCTGGTGATAGTTCTTATTTTCTGCTGAGTTGCTGGGCCTCTCAGCCAGGCTCAGGGGCCACAACTGATGGGTGACAATGGCTGCAAGGGAACCTCTGTGCTGTGCTGTTTGGCCTGCACATTCACTCCTGCAAGCTTGGGGTAGGTCTCCAACTACAGACAGAGGCTTTCAGAGCTACCGGGCTCAGGGTGAAAGTCAAGAGCAGCACAAGGGGGACCTGGTGTGTACGTGTGCATGTGCGTGCATGCACGCGTGTGTGTGTGTGTGTGTGTGTGTGTTCTTGGCTAAGGTCAGGAGAGGGAACTTACCAAATTCTTCAAAGAGAGACTCCACAAAGCTGGGACCCGAGTGCAGGTCTGCAGTATTCACATACAGGAAGGAGACTTCCTTTGCTGAGGGAGGAGGACACGCCAGTGAGGAGAGAAGGCTACCTCACCTCTTTCTAGTTCTTTGCATGGCCACTGTGATTGCGATTTCTGCCTCCACACACAAGGGTATCCAGAAGTCTAGGCTGCTACAGGCCGGCTCAGGGTTGGCGAGGAGAAAGGGCTCTAGTGAGGAGGAACCTTCGTCCCTGTCTCCCCGCCCCCACCCCAGTGATCTTGTGAGGCAACAGGTGACATTCTGTTTGAGGAGAGTATGACTCACTCAGAGTTACCTCATCCTTCAGGCTCCCAGAGTCTTGCAAGGATGGGGTACAGTTTGTGAGTTATGAAGAGACAGTATGCCATCTGATGACTTGCAAGTGTCTCCGAGAGGCTGGGGCAAGCTGCTAAGTAGGCAGCGAGGAACACATACACGTCTTTAGAGGGGGCAAGCGCAAAGTTTGTGGGGACTGTTTAATCTGTGAGGATGCGTGTGTCAGAGAGCACACAGGAGTGTATGTCTATGTGCAAATGCATGTCGTACACACACGTATACATTACAGTGTAGCCAAAGCATGTGCTTCTGTATGTATGTATGTATGTATGTATGTATGTATGTATGTATGTATGGCATATGTTAGTGCTTATCTTGTGTAATGTGTGGTGTATACAGTGTGTTATGTGTGAGAGCGTTGTGCTGTGAATCGATCATGTGTGGTAAATACATGAGCATGCAAGCTCCATGTGAGTCTGTGGAGGGCTGGGGATAGAGGAGGACACACAGGACAACCGAGACTACAGTGGAGGGGCGGGGCCTGGGTCACAGCCTGGCACCTGCTGCGCTAGGAGGCTTAGACATCCCTTACACAGGCTCCGGGGTGAATGGTCCCATTGTGGTCTGTGTTAGGTGGGACTCCTCGGGGCTGACCTGGGAGGGGCTGCAGGTTCTGCAGGATGGAGGCCACGGCCATCTTCTTCTCCAGGGTACTGTCACTGAGGTACTCATGGTCCAGGAGGCTGAGGAGTCCGGTAAGCTCTGGGATGAGCTGCTCCAGTACTGGGGAGGGACAGTCAGGCCCTGAGTTAAGCTCTTGTCCCTATCCCCTGGAGGCCAGGACAGCAGGGGCCAGCAGGCAGTGCCTTGTTTACCACAGAGACACAGACAGGGGCCCCCACACAGCTGTCCCACAGCTTGTCCCCAACCTCTCTGGGGAGGGCCCTGCTCAAAACCCAGTGGCTTTCCTCCAGCCTTCCTACTCTGCCTTAGACCTCAGATGGCCTTGGCCTGCTGACTGACTGGGCCTCCATGTTGGCACATCTGAGCCCAGGCCACCCTGGGCAGGAGCGGGATGGCCTTCCTTTGCCTCAGCCTGATTTGCAGGCACAGGAGCTCCGAACGTATCTCAGCCGGAGTCCCCAGCTGCCCAAAACACAGGCAGGAAGGAAGCCTTCCTGCTTCATCCATTCACATGTTCCAATCTCTAGAACCTTCTGTTTCCTGTGCCAGAGCCAAACGAAGCATTAACCCTTCCTACTCCATAGCCCGAACTAGCACTGCTGTTCTTTCCGCCCGAACATGGGTGCATCTCGAGCCTCAGTGTGCACAGGAATCATGTGGATTCTTGCCAAAATGCAGATTCTGGTTCAGGAGGTCTGGGGTGGGAGCTGAGATTCTGGGTTTCTGACAAGTTCCCCAGGTCAGAGACCCCAGCGACTCACGAGACCTCAGAGCGGAGAGTCCTTGAAAGGCGGGAGCATGCTAAGACCATTTTGTCATCGGCATTTCTCCGTCCCATAGAGGACTTTTTTGCCTTAGGGACAATGGTCAGCTTCATAACAGCTGTAACACATCCCTGCTTTATGACAGACGACACATGGTGACTTGTGTCGAGCAGCTATTACGCGTTGTGCGAACAAGCCTTTATCTTCTATCATCTGACCCTCAGATCATTATTGGTCCCGTTATATAAAGGATGAAATGAAGATGCGAAGAAGTTGAATACAAATAGCTATGAGGAGTCTCCACTGACTCCTCGCCCCGTTTGCTTAGCCAGGGGACCTTACTGCCTTGAAGCGTCTTATTTGAATCTACCAACAATTCTGAGGTAGATGTTGGGATCACCTCACGTTTTAGATAAAGAACTAAGATAGAGAGGCCACCGAGAAGCACCTAGAAGAGCTTGGACTTTCAGGTCCGTGAGTTCCTAGTTCAGATCCACTAGGCAAGGAGGCGCTGATGTGACTCGGCAAAGGCTCGGATTCTAGGAGGGTCATCACTCTAGCGACCCTGGGCCAGAGTACAAGGCTTCAGTCTGGGGTTGTGGGGCTTTCTACAGGCTACCTAACTTCCCAGTGATTCGGTTTCTTCCTCTCTAATCGGGCAAACCTTAACACACCTCACAGGGGACTCTGAAGGGTTTTTCCAGCACTCCTCAGGCATTCTTGCTGCCGCTGAATTCACCCCACTCATGTTGGGTGTACAAAAGGCTTCCCAAGTGTGGGTTAACCTAGGTGTCTCACTTTCTAAGAGTCTAGGCTGCAGCCTGCTCCACAGAGTGCTTCATGATGGCCTTTGTTTCAAAGAGACATTGTTTGCACAGTGGCACTGTTGAGAACAGGCAGTGATTCCATCTCTCTGTGGCACGTAGGCATTAACCTAAAGATGGAGCAAATAAACCAAGGTTGACAATCCAGATGGAACGACTGCCTCAGGAACATTCCAGCCACTGGCATTGTGGGAGCTACCTTTGGAGCACTTTCTAACTCACTCCCACTAGGCTGCTCTGAGTGGTCTGATAGGAGGACCCATTTTCCAGGACACTCACTGAGGCTGAGCAGAGTTCAAGGACCTGCACAGCTTCCAAAGAGTGGAGCTCACTGCTTTCCAGCTGTGGACTCCCAAGGCTGCAGAGAAGGAGACCTGTTGTCCGCAGGGCCTGAGTCCCCAGTGCCCCAGAGGGAAGGGTCTGGATGGGGTAGGAGCTCCCGTCTTTAGAGCAGGAACCATTTAAGTTTTGCTGCAGCCAAACTTCTACTGCCTGGAAGGCAATCTTTTCCAAAGGACTCATGGACCTTGCTGGACCTCAGGGATGCATGGATTTCAGTTAAGATGACCTCAAAATATTTGTGGGACATATATGTCATGATGGTTGCTCTGGGGATTAGAGAAAATAAAGAGGACATTATCCCAGCAGGCTTTCTCTCTTTTCTTTGTGTCTGTCTGTCTGTCTGTCTGTCTGTCTGTACACACACACACACACACACACACACACACACACACTGGTATTCACATCCATACCTAACCATTCACAAGGGATATGCTCAAGTGTGTAAACACAACAGTATAGCCTTGATCCTTTGCTCTGTCAGCATGCTGGGGGTACTGGGCAGAACAGCCTTCTGAACAGCATTCTGATTTTTTTTTATCTCAAAATTCTTTTATACTTTTAGAAATTCTTCAGGTCTCAAGAAGCTCCCATTTGCAGTGGGTTGTGTTATCAGTGCTGCTTAACGACTAGACCAAGAGACTGGTCCACCACAAAGACACACATGCAGCCCAGCAGCCTTCAGATCTGCCATCTTTACGTGCCCCTAGACCCTTAGACACTGTACCTGCACACTTGTGCAGAAGGAGCACGAGGAAGGCACACTGTATGTTAGTGTTATGTTGAAATACTTTTGACCCAGGCTTGGTAGTGCAAGTTCCAGCACTGGGAAACCCGAGGCAAGGGGGTAGCTTGAGACCAGGGAGCTAGAGATCAGACTGAAGTCACAGTGAGATCCCCACAAACAACAAAAGGCAACAAAAAGTAGCTTTGATCTTGTGGTCCCCTTGAAAATAGTTTGGGATGCCCAGGTGTTTCTAATCCTCAGGCAAGTGCCCAGTGGCAGGCTCAGTCTGGCTTCTCCAGAAGCCATACTTATATTTATTGCCCTGCACACAGCTTGGTTGCCCTTTCTATAGGAACAACCAGGTTCTGAGGGAATTCTCTGAGGTTATCACAGCAGCTTTAGTACTAAGCTCTGCAAGGCAATTTATTTCCTCTCTGGTCTTTGACAGGATCACATATGCAAAGCCTTGACTTCTAAGTACCCCGTCTCCCTATTGAGGATTAAACTCAGGGCACCTGGACATGCTAGGCAAGTGCCTTACCACTGAGCTACTCCCTCCCAGACCTGAAGGACTGATTACTGAACAGACATGAGTCACTAGAATCCAACTAGACAAAGGAGAAGGAGGAGCTAAGTGAGAAGATGGCGTAGAGCATGCAGACACAATGCTTTCTGCTTCCCAGAGAGAAAACTCGCTTGCAGTAAATGAAGAAGACCAGTCCTTGAAGCTAAGCAGTCACCTTGTGCTGGGCAAGTGGTCTGAATGAGAACGTCCCCCTAAGGCTCATATGCTTGAATGCTAGGACCAGTCAGTGGAACTGTTTGGGAAGGATTGGGAGGTATTACCTTGCTGGAGGAGGTGTGTCATGGGGGGTGGACTTTGGGTTTCAAAAGCCCTGGAAAGCCCAGTCTCCCTCTCTCTTTCTGGCTATAACTGTCACGCTAGATGTGAGCTCTCAGCTACTGCTCCAGCACCATGCCTGCCTGCCGCCATGCTCCCTGCCATGATGATAATGTACCAATCCTCTGAAACTGGAAGCCAGCTCTCAATTAAATACTTCCTTCTATAAGTTGTCTTGGTCATGGTGTCTCTTCCCATCAATAGAACAGTAATGAAGACAACCTTCACTGCCCTAGGAAAGAGAAAATCAAAGCTCAAAGGAAGAGAAATAAGTGCCTCGGATTTTTCTTCAAAGCTCAAACTCCCATGCTTTAACCTCCTACCACACTTCAGCTTAACCCAATAGCTTGGAGACCAGGATGCTGTGGAATATTAGTTGAAGTTGTGTTATATTCTTTTATGCTGTGGAACATTTGTTTAATGATGCAAAGATGTGTTGCATTCTTTTATGTTGCATTTATTTAACTCTATGAAGCTGTGTTGCTCTGCCTGTTTAAAACTCCTGATTGGTCCGATAAGGAGTTGAATAGCCAATAGAAAGGCAGGAGAAAGAATAGGCGGGGCTAGAAGGCAGGGAGAATAAATAGGAGAAGGACTCTGGAAAGAGATGATGAAAGAACAAGAAACGAAGGAGAGGAGGACATCAGGGACCAGCTACCCAGCTACCCAGCCACCCAGCCAGCCACAAAGCAAGAAGTAAAGAAAAGTATATAGAGTAGAGAAACATAAAAGCCCAGAGGCAAAGGTAGACGGGATAATTGTTAAGAAAAGCTGGCAAGAATTAAACCAAGCTAAGGCCAGGCACTTATAAGTAAGAATAGGCCTTTGTGTGTTTATTTGGAGCTGGGTGGTGGGCCCCCTAAGAGTAAAACAGTAAAAAACAACCAACTACAGCAGGGTAGGAGGGAGGTGGCAGAGGCAATGCCAGGCTTCCTCTCCAAACCCTCTTTGTTGAAGGTGCTGGGTTACACCTTCACCTGTGAGATTCTTTCTGAGGGGTGAGGTTTCTGCTACATGGCCATCTCCATAGGCAGCCTACCAAAACTTCACAGCCCCGACTATCAGCAACAACAGCACTTAGAGGAGCTTTCCTGCATGGAACCACATCCCAGAGAAAATGTTATATAACCCTGTGGACACAAAACCATTCAGCCAGCACCAAGCTCTTCCAGGATAACAGAGTTCACAGTGTTCTCAAGAACGCTGGATACAGAAGTATGGTCCTGCTATGGGGGATTCTCCTAAGGGATTTAAACCATCAGAGAAGGCTTCTGGGTGTCATGCAGATGACAAGCTGCACCACCACCAGGGCAGCAGCCTTGAGTTTTAGGTAGACTAAGACTCCAGGGTTGTTGGAAATGCAGACTCCTGGTCCTCTAGGCCAGAGAGTGACTTGGTAGATCCGCACGGGGGTCCAGAGGCACCAGGGTCTAGAGGTTAGCGTTTGCCAAGGACTCAGGTGCTTCTGCCCTGGCAATGCAAATTTCAGTATCTGCAAACATGCCAGCAAGCATCTATGAATCATATGGACTGAAAGAAAACCTTTATCATTTAAGAAACCACTGGACTGCCCCCTCTGGATAACAGAGAGCCAACGAGCAAAGGGATAACACTCCTACAGAAGATGATCAGTAGCTTCAGGGCAGAGTCTGGTGCAGTGGCTAGCGATCTGCGTCTAACCCCAAATGAGCCTTGGATTCTTTTTTTTTAATTTTATTTTATGTACATTGGCATGAAGGTGTCAGATCCCCTGGAACTGGAGTTACTGGCAATTGTGAACTGCCATGTGGGTGCTGGGAATTGATTGAACCTGTGTCCTCTGGAAGAGCAGCCAGTGCTCTGAACTGCTGAGCCATCTCTCCAGCTCTGAAGTCCTTGGATTCTTATATTTTGCACTTGTGCTGAGCTCTGGTCTTTCTGTTCAAGAGGACCCCCTAGCCTCAGAGCTCTGGGGACTCGGTAAGACCCTGTTGTGCCTATAGCCAACACTCATTAAGCGACTGCTGTATTGTACACTGTGGTCAGAGTTGTTTCTGTTTACTAACACCTTCCAGAACTTTGGATTCCAAAGCATTGACCAGTTGATATGTGTGGACAATGAGTTATACTTATTAACACAAGGCACACAGAAGATGTCTAATGAAAACGATATTTTGATGACCTAGCCCAGCTCTCCCATTTTAAAGATCTGCAAAGCGAGGGTCAAAGAGGTTGTGCGACTTGGCTGTGGTCACACAACTAGTCGAGGCAAAGGAAATATCCAGTGTGAAACGGACATACAATTCCCCCGAGTCTGATGTTTACGTGGAATTGTGTCAGAGAGGCTGTGGACTCCTCTCCCAACACTGTCATTTTCCAGTTGGGGGGATCCTTGGAAAATTTCTAGACTTTCCTAAGCTTCCAATCTCTTAGTAAATGGAATATTAACAGTTCCTGACCCACACAGTGAAGGTGAAGTAGTAATAGCACCAGATAGTCAGTCTTCATCTATGTCTTCTCCCAGAAAGGTGCTCCAGAGGTGTGTGTGTGTGTATGTGTGTGTCGCGAGGGAGTATGTAATGCAAGAACAGGGACCTGCTAGTCCTACCATGAGGACAGCTTACGGGGCTGGGCCAGAGCTGAGTTGGCAATGGTGGTGACAGAAAGCTGTACAGCCTCTTCCCCACTCAAGAGGTTCAAAGCCAAGTGAGGGGACATGATTCTTTAGTTAGAGGGATCATCAATGTCACCCATGAGCCAGGCCTCTACTGTTCTCAGCCACCCATTTATAACTTGTTCCTCTCCTTTACTCCCCGGTCCAGGCAACATGAGTTTTTGTGGGATAGACTAGGATATCAGCATGGGAAAACCCTGAGTGTGTGCTGCCAACACGGGCGCAGCCATGTCTAAGGCAACAGTAGCCTCAGACCCATGGGAAATATGGCAGTCTCCCTGCTTCCCAGGGGTGAGGCTCAGAGGGATGACAAAGCCTTCCTTTGGTCCAAGTGTGAAGTTGGCCATCTGTACAGAGCCATCTACCATAGTTTTCTTTCCAGATGCCCACTCCTATGATCTGAAGAATGCCCCCTAAGAGTTTAAACCTGTCTTCTTGATCTAGCCATGTATTACATATATACCACAAATATCTCTCTCTCTCTCTCTCTCTCTCTCTCTCTCTCTCTCTCTCTCTCTCTCTCTCTCTCTCTCTCACACACACACACACACACACAGAGCACATACCCTGCCTCCTGTATAAAACAAACACAATAAGCTTCCAGAGTACTGCGTCTCTCAACCAGAGGGTGCAGTCTACCAGATCCCAGCTTTACAGTGTGTGAATGTGTGCACGTGCGCGTGTCTGTCTGTCATTTCTTTAGCCCCAGTCAAGTCCACAGAGTTATGCAAGGATTTAGCACATCAGGACAGAATAATCTTTATGTCTAAAGTTTATTTAGAATAAATTTATTTGGTTTAGTTTAGTCTTAGAGAGGTCTAATAAATTTTAAAGACTAAAACCAAACAGGAAAAACGGTCTAATTTTCCATAAGTCTTTAATTTTTTTTTTCAAGTGAGAGTAGAGAAAGGTTTGGACACAGAAACTCGAGACGAGGAGCAATTATTCTCTGGGATGTAAGGAGGTTTCTCAAATAAAATTGGAATTTTCAGATATACCTAAGAGTAAATTTCTGAGTGTGTATTATTCCTGGGAAGAACCCGTCAAGGACAAGATCAATGATCTATGCTTCTCCCCACACCCCACCGAAACAATCAAAACAGGATACCATGTATCAGAGGTTAAGCCTCAGGCCCCAAGCAGTCACTTGCCCTGAGCCCTGAAGTGACTTCAAGAAAAGCTTCAGCCAGAAGGATTCTTAGCAATTGATGCTATGAGCATCATCACACTGGGTATTTAATGTAGTGCTGGGATCCAGTCCTTATTGCCCTTGTGTGTCTTTTTTAGGGGGGGGGTCAGTTTCCCTCATTTGGGTCTCCTCCATGTTGACAAGAGCATGCTCATGCCCAGCATGAAGTATAAGCTGAAGGAACCGTGAAGAGAATGAATTTATGGGCACAGACTTTTTTCTTGTGTTGATAAAGTCTAGCAGCTAGCTGATGTGATTTAAACAATCACATCCATCCCATTAGTGACTCAGCATAGTAAAGAGGTGTTTGGAAGAAGAAAAGCACAGAAACAAACAAACAAACAAACAAGCAAGCAAGCAAGCAAGCAAAAAACTCTGGTTAAAAAGGAAACCAAAGTCCATTTGCTCCTTTGGCTCAGCTCCCAAAGACTGTATACTGTCTTGTATCCCCCATGGGAATATAGCTGCGAATGACTGTGGGATGCGGTCTCTTGGTGGTGGGCATCAATTCTGACACATATACTGGAAATGGTGGGAGTCTGAAGATACTGAGCAAGCGGCCTGTGATGGTTCACTGTGACTGTCAACTTGGTGGGATTCAGAGACACCACAGACACAAACCTCTGGACACGACTGTGATATAGTGAGTGTCTAGATTGGATTAGCTGAGGTGGGAGAACCTCCCCTAAACATGGGTGGTACCATACTACAGGCTGTGGACCTGGACTGAATAAGAGGTACCAGGATCCACCACTCTCTGCTGGATCCTCCGTGACTAACTGCCCCACGCCCCTGTTACCACATCCTTCTTGATAGTCTGTGACCTCAAACCAGGAGCCCAAATAAACGCCTTCTCCTATAAGTTGCTATTGTCATTGCAACAAGACAAGTAACTAATATATCCCCAAGTTCAAGTCCTGTTCCCCCACTTCTTAGCCATGCATGTCTGAGACAAATAGCCCTCTGCTGTACATATACCACTATTAACCCACAAGTATGGCCCCTCAGTAGGAATGGGCTTGACACAGGAGAACATATGTAGAATGGCATTTAGTATATTGTAGGTATTCAGCCAACATGAGTGGGTTTACCTGCCTTAAGAGAACTTACATGTTATTTACATGCATTAATCTGTACAAGGTGGGCTAGCCCTGTTTTATAGGTGAGGATTTTATAAGTAGGAGGATGGCAGAATGGGAGGGGCTGGTTGTGATGTTTTTCTTCCAGAATGGGGCTCTCACGGGTGCTCAATTGGGGCCACCAGCACCACAGGAAAACCTAGGAGAACTGTCCTTTTGATCTGTGGGTTCAGAACTCTCTCCTTTCCTGCCAAAGGTCTCTTTCAATTTGCTGACTGGGACTACAGGGGCCCCAGCTTCTTCCTGTAGCTTAATAAGTGCTTCTTTAGAAGACCAAAGAACAGCCAAGTAGTAGGCAAAATGCTGGAAGTGACAGCATTGGTTAGACTAGCAGGGTTTTTTTCCCATCAAAATAAACATTGCCTGTTGTCCTGTTATATAGGAAGAGCATGGTATAAATGGACTGAAAGAGAAGCAGTAGAGATGCCCCGCCTGCCCAGCTAGGGTCTGGTGCTCAGCATCTTTCAGAAGTTCAGTCTTGGCCCTGTGGAAGTCACCTTGGAAGGCTTGTGTATGTTAATCAGAGCAGTGGTTTCCTGGCTGGAGAGGACTTGGGAGGAGGGAAGCTGAAGGACAGAGGAGGGTGTGTGTATAGGTTGGGGAGTTTTAACTCCCCTCATTTACTCAGGGTGATTTGGGGTAAGCAATTAAACTTCTTTGAGCATCATTTTCCTTCTAGGCATGAGGATGTGGAACTCCCAGATGTGCTGGCGCAGGGTGATGGGGAATGAATTGGACTTTTAAAGCAGGGTTATTAACAGGATGGTAGACTAGCACATTTCTTTAACCTGCTGCGATTTCAGCAAAATAGGGAGATAGGAAGTCAGAAAGGTCATAGGTTGTGGGGGAAGCAGTCATGTGGGCATATCTGGTGGCCCTATCTAGGAGCCAGGCTCGGGGACAGGCTCAGGGAAGTCCAGGGTCTTCACTGCGATCCCCAGCAGCAATTCTGTCCCTATTGAGGGGCTCTTGCTTGGAGAACCAGTTCCCAGTTCTGGGTCCCAGGGAAACCTTCCTTGCACATGGGAGGAGGTGGGGGCTTGCCTATAACGTCCCACTTCTGAGGAAATAACTTCCGGCTGTGGGATGGGGCTCTCCCAGAATTGTTCCTTTGTCTGTGGATTCCTCCCTGTTTAGCTCACAACGGAAACTGTTCTAGGAGGAAATGGGAAACTGTGACACCCGCTCCTTCTCCCACTCAAAATGGGAGCCTGCTTTTGTCTGGACAATCTGCACTGTCTCCCTCACCGAAGGTAGGGGGAGCAGCAGCAGTGCCAGGGGTATTCACAGTTCTTCAGTGATGTTCCAGAGGTGGCACTAAGCACTGCATGTGTCACCAAGCTTTTCCTCCTGACCCCATAAGGAAGGTAGGATCTGCTGTTCTATAAATGGACCCCGTGAGACTCAGAGAGGCCACAGTCACTTATTCAGAGACACAGAGCACAGACTGTGATTAGCACTCAGACCCAACTCAGCTGAAGCTTCTGGTATCTACACCGGAATCTTTTTCTGGCCACCTTTGTTACTAAGCACTTCTTGTTGGGAGGTTCTATAAAGAAGAGACTAGAGACTCAGGAAGATGAAAATGGGATTAATTCTGATTCTGGCCTCACGAGTTACTCTCATCACTGGACCATACACAGCCATTCTCATATAGCTGTGATTATGTAACGGTTATTATTATCATTTTTGTAATTGGTTATTTTCTCTGTCCTAAGCATCCACCATCACTCCACACTAAGCCAGCATCTTAACCGCCCTGGTCTTTGCACTCTCTGACGTCATCTTCAGAGCTGCCTTCCTCAGGCATTTGCTTCCTTTGTTCAGAGTTTTGGTGTCACTAGGTGAGAGCCTGAAATTTCATATTTTAAAGTTTTTTTGTTTTTGTTTTTGTTTTTCGAGACAGGGTTTCTCTGTGGTTTTGGAGCCTGTCCTGGAACTAGCTCTTGTAGACCAGGCTGGTCTCGAGCTCACAGAGATCCGCTTGCCTCTGCCTCCCGAGTACTGGGATTAAAGGCGTGCGCCACCATCGCCCAGCTTCATATTTTAAAGTTTTAACTATAAATTTTATTAAGAGGGTCTTAGGCTATAGATAACCCTTTCTTACTTTATCATTATTATGTTGCAGAGGGATTGTGCATGTTGCTGCCTGTCCTTGTGTTCCTCCCTCCTTTTTTAATATTTATTTATTTATTATGTATACAATATTCTGTCTGTGTGTATGCCTGAAGGCCAAAAGAGGGCACCAGACCTCATTACAGATGGTTACCAGCCACCATGTGGTTGCTGGGAATTGAACTCAGGACCTTTGGAAGAGCAGGCAGTGCTCTTAACCACTGAGTCATCTCTCCAGCCCGTGTTCCTCCTTCTTGACACCTACACGCTATTTTGCATCTCTGTGCCTCACCCTGTGCTTGCTCCCTCTCTGTAGCATCTCTGTATGGTAGGAATTCAGTTTTGCTGAGATCCAGTGAGCTTACAGAATTCGCTGGAGGCAACAGGTGCCAGGGTGAGATCTTTCTGGCTGCCCATGGTGTGCTGTGTTTTGGTACAGTGGAGAAAATGCAGGCACTGGAGCCAGAATCCAGTGGCTCAAGTCTTGGCCGCCTCCTCACTGACTACATGGCTTTGGTCAAGCTGCTTCATGTGTTTGAGCCTCAGTTTTCTGGACAGCAGAGTGGGTGATCATAACTGCCTATCTATTGTGTGAGACTAAAGTCTTACCGCCCCGCTTTAGCACGCAAGCAACGTGTGAACTGAGGTTTTGCAGACTCGTCAATTCCCACGAACTGTAAATATGTGGTGGCCAATAATGGTTCTTCCATGTGGAAGACTCCATAAAGATTCAGGAGGCAAGGCTCAGTAGCGGCCCGTGCAGAAGCTCAGGCAGAGGTGGAGGGTCGGCACCCAGAAACCTCAGTGCGAGAAAGCAAGCAGAAAAGGACCAACAGCTGCCTTAAGCTGCACTATTGGCAAGTAGCTATGAGCACAGGTCAGGCTGCACCAATGGGAAGCTGCTATGTACTTGTGTACAAACTCAGGCTGCACCAATGGGAAGCTGCTGTGTGCAAACTCAGGCCGCACCAATGGGAAGCTGCTACGTACATGTGTACAAACTCAGGCTGCACCAGTGGGAAGCAGCCATACACATAGCTTTGTTCTGTGCTGTGGCTCAGATATTTGAAGACTTGTCCTCAACTGATGTCTTAGAAAGCTACAGAACCTTACGATATAAAGGCTTTATGGAGGAAGTATATCACCAGGGAGTCAGCCTTGAGTTTTCGCTCTACTTCCTCTCTGCAGACCGACGTCACCATCTGTTTCACAGTCATGCTTCTGTCCGGCTCTCATCTAACCTTCCTTTAGTATCCGAGACCACCTCCCAGTGCTGTCCGCTCGTGACCACTGCTCCAGTGGCCACCTCCTTGCCCGTGGCCTCAGGCAAGGTACTTCTACATGTCTGTTTTCTCATGTGCAGAATGGAAATAATAAAACTGCTGCGAGCATCCAGGAGAGCACTGCACAGCATCCTCAGGCTAACCACGCTGAGCCTTATTATGACCTAAAGCCACCTCAGATTGCACACCAAATTGGGTGTCTTCTCATCAGATATTCGGTCCCAATAATAAGAAAAGTAATTCATAAAACTAGGACCGGGAGTGGGGTTACTGCTTTGTGATAAACCTAACTGTGTGGTTTGTTGACTTTTGGTTTGCCAGAGGAATATGGAAGAGCTGGGAGCTGGAGAAGCCCTAGGATGCTGTAAACAGAGCTCAAAGGGTCATTCTAGTGGGAGTATGGAAGACAAAATGTGGAGAGAGATGAGGCCAGCAGAAGCCCGACTCATGAGATCCCAAAGGGAAACAATAACTCTTTAATTCTGTGTCCCAAAAGAAAGGTGGTGTTCTGAGCCTTGGAGGGCTGGAAGGGGTTAGGGTGTGATGCAATGTTCGTCGGTTGCTAAAGCCAGAAGGAGCTCATGTAGGAGTGGAAGAAGAGCGATTGGCCAGAAGTGGCTAATTAGGACCCGGTAAACACTTCAGATGGAGCAGGTGCCTAAAATAAAGTCACCTTGCTGCGAAGAGTAGACCTAGAAGACTCCCATTTCAGGAGGAGAGAAAGGGGGGCAGAACTCCAAGTCTAATGGTTAAGTGAAGTTCTAAGTGCCTGTGATCATTGGACACGCAGGCATCTAATTCCATGGCCTTTTTTTTTCTTTCTTTTTTCTTTTTGTACCCTCTCCTGAGGTCTCCTAGGGGGAAGTCTTGGGACTTCTCTGGCACAGGGCCAACTTCATAACAACCCAAGACACATCAGAAGGTTTCTGCTAGCAAGGGAAAGGGAAGCAGGGAAACAGATCCTCAATCTGGCAGACAGTCCAAAGGGTCCTTCTGTGCTTGCCCTGAGCATCACAGCCCACCTGGACTATCTGTCTTACCAGCTGTGATCACTAACTCAGCACCATGATTAATAAGAACAAGGCTTTCCAGCTGCTTCATGGGTGCCTGCCCCAGTCTGGTCACTGCTCCTGCCTATGTTCCCTTCTGAGTGATCTCTGTCCTAAAGGTGTGAAAAGAGACACCGGCTGAGGAATGTCAGCTGCCTCGATGGCTGGGGAAAGGAAGGAAAACCCATTTGATTGTGGGTGCTTCTCACGGCAGTCCACAGTGTATCCACAATTCACTGTGCTGGAAATTTCTTCTATGCAGTGAACCTAACGTTGTGGTCTTGGCACTGCTCCTCTACCTAAGGAACACTCAGCTCAAGGCTCCCCACCAGCCCAGGAGTCTGTCCATCTTTGGGTAGAACGTTTTCAAAGGATCTGCTGGCCCCTCTCCAGGTACAACTGCGGTGCCAATGTGACACACACTAAGTGAAGCACGGATGCTGTCCTCGTGGGCTCACAGCTTAGTGGAGAAGGACATGGGATAACTCTGTCCTGCAACTGTGAACAGAGTGGCCTGACCTGTCCAGGAAGGCCACACATGCCTTTAAAACAACTCTCACAGGATGGCGTGGTGGCACAGGCCCAGGATCCCAGAAGTAGGGAGATTAAGGCAAAAGTGTTTCTAGGTCAAGGTCACCACCCTGGGCCACCCACTATAAGCACGTGTGTATGTGCTTGATGGGTGTGCATGTATGTGTGCATGTGTGTATATGCGTGCACGAGTGCATGTGTGTGTATGATGTGTTTGTGAGTGTGTGTGCATGTATGAGTGCATCTGTGTGTATGTATATATGATGGGTGTGAGTGTGTGCTTTTGTGTGTATGCGTGCACAAGTGCATTGTGCATGTGTGTTTTGCAAGTGTGTGTGATGGGTATATGAGTGCATGTGTGTGTATGCATGCATGAGTGCGTGTGTGTGTATGATGTGTGCATGAGCATGTATGAGTGCATGTGCATGTACATATGATGTATAAGTGTGTGCATGTGTGTATATGTGTATATGCGTGCATGAGTGCCTGTATGCACGTATGTGGGCATGTATGTGTGTTTATGATGGGTGTGTGTGAGCACGGACATACATGTACCATGACATACGAGTTGAGGTCAGAGGCCAACTTTCAGGTGTCAGTTCTCTCCTTCCACCATGGTTTCCAGGGATCAAATTCTATTAAATGTTGGTTAAGTCAGAGGATGAGCAGGGCCCATCAGGAAAGCAGGAGAGGCTTTAGGCAGTAATGAGGGGTGATCTGGTTTGCGTGCAGTGCTCTGGATCCACATAGCACTATATGATCATTTCCATTTTGCAGATGAGGAAAAGGACACACAAATGTTAAATACCTTGCTTGAGGTCACACAGCTTCTAGGCAGTGATGGTTGGGGCACAGGTCGGTAAGAGAACACATCATAAGCAAACAACACTGGGAACTGTCTCAGATACTAAAAAGGAGATCAGACAAAAGCTTGTAACTCCAACTCCAGGGAAGCAGAGACAGGCGGGTTCCTGGGGTTCACTGGCCACCACCCTAATACTTAGCAAGACCTGGACCAACAAGATACCCTATCTCAAGAAGATTCCTCCTGCGGTAGATGGGCACAAATACAGAGACCTGCAACTGGGCAGTGTCAGAGAGTGAGAGACCTTGGAATACTCGAATGAGCTGTCTCCATCAGATCTCTCCCCTTAGGACTCAGGAAACCCTGAGGAAGAGGAGGCAGAGGACACAGAAAGACTGTAGTCAGTGGGGACAGACAACACCTGGGATGACACCTGGGAAACAAGGTTTCTAGACACAACAGGATTTCTGCACATGTGAACTCACAGATGTGGTTCAGCATGCACAGAAACAACACAGGGCTAAGCCAGATGGGGTCCCAAAGAAAGACATTAAGTAGCACAACCCCCATTCATAACCCAGAAGCTACCTCTAGTTGATAACTGCTCTCAAAAGAAAAATTAATTTTCTCTAATAGGGTCTCACTAGATATACAAGCCACACTTAAGGGCAGGCCCGATAGTTAAAACAAAACAAATTCAATGTTATTTTTAGAGGGTTTTTTCTTTATATCTCATAATGTTTTGTCTAGGTGTTTATTTATTTGTTATTTATCATTTTATTTTTACCTTAAGATCGTTTGCTTTTATATTATGGTTTCCAATTTTGTTTCTGTATGTGAGAATATGTATGTTAACTCACCACCTGCATGAAGGTTTCTTGTGATTTTTCTTTTACTCTTTTTCTCTGTTTTTATTTATTATTATTACATTGATGCCTGTTTGTAGTCTAGTGAGAGAGAAAGGGTGTAGACTTGGGTGGGCAGGGAAGTGGGAAGGATCTGGGAGGAGTTGGGGAAGGGGAACTGTAATTAGAACCTCTAACCATCCAGCAGCTCGTCAGCATGGTCTGCAATCCTAAACTCAATTCTTTTTCTTGCCGAACTGCACAGGTCTTTGATGTCTCTGCTCTGTTTTCGTTTTCTCTCTTTATGAACCTGAAGAAGAGCAGTTAAGAGTAACCATACTACAGCCTGAATGCTCCCGTCTTGATATTTCCTTCAGCAAATAAATTACCCTTTACTTTGGAATTTAGCCGACTCCAGTTCTCAGTATACAGGCAGAATGTAGCCAGATTCTTGGCCAGACTGTAACAAGAATGGCCTTTCGCCCAGTTCCCAGAGCATCTCCAATCCTGCTGTCTCCCTCCAGTGTCAATAAAGGGTGTACATGAGCAAGAGCCTTGAGGGTGCCAGGGAGAACTCCGGTTCCTCTCTTGCTTATTAAGGAAGAAAATCAGATGCAAACTTGCATTCCAAGCCTCACTTTGAAGAACTGAACCGCAATGCTTTCTGTGCACAGAGCACCTTCCCATGCCTGCCTGGAGCCTCCTGATGGCTTCCGTGGAAGAAACAGGATTAAGTGAAAACAGGTACAGACAGGATCCAAAAGGGGTAACTAGACACTAGCAGGCAGCTAAGGCCCTTGACTCTGGTCTTATCTGTGTCTATAATTAGGCACACTACAAGGAGCGCAGCCTCCAAGAATAGGGCACACCCTGTTGGAGACCAGAGACTGTATGCGTGTGCGTGCGCGTGCGTGTGCGTGTGTGTGTGTGTGTGTGTGGTGTGGTGTGTATCGGGCGCTCTGTGGAGGCCCCTCAGGGCCCTGCTTGCTTCTTGCTGATGTTCTGGGCTGCAGGCATGTGGTTTTGCCTGCTCCTCAGCACCTTCTGGGCCTCTCTCTCCTTTCTACCTCTTCCCCCAGCTGAAATACCATCTGCGGTGTTTCTGAGGGTCTTGGCTACAAAGTGTCCCTTGACACTGTCCCTCTGGTCCTTTACACATTCTCTTTCATGGGCACTAACCAGATATGATTTCAGGTCTCACTTTTGAGCTTGCTCCCTATAGCCCTTCAGAGCCACACCTGGCTGCTAGCTAGAGGCGAGGAAAAGCCATTAGTCTCTCTGGTTTCCTGGCACGGTCCCAGGAGATTGGTTTTCTTGGTTCAAGTGTAGCTAAAAAAAAAAAAAATCTTCCTTGGATTCATATCAGCAGGATCTGCCCTTAGCACACCCTCCACCAAGAATGGGCAGGAAGGGTAAATATTTATTTTACAAATGAATGAATCTGATTCCATCTTCAAAAGAAAGCTTTTGTATAAATTATCATAATTTCTCCCTCCTAAGATGCCACCGATTTGAAGATGTTTTTATCTACTGAATAACAGCTTTTTTCAGGAAAGGGAAAAATGAATAAATTAACATGTCAATTGTAACATACACTCTGAGGTTTTTAAAGAAAAACTCTTTGTACCAATGAAATAAAAAAAAATAAAGATTGTAATTTTTTTCTTTTGGTTCTGGGTCTCTCAGAAAATAGGTTCTCAAACCTGACTCAGCCGCGGTGATGTAATGTACAGGCGGGTTCCCACAAAGTGTGCAGCAGAGCCTCAGATCTGACCCCTGGGGACTCTGGATCAGCGGGGCTGGCCCTGGCTGCCGTGCACTGACACCAATGGCAGGCTCTGCACAGCTAAGGGACAGGCCTGTCCCCAGAAGAGATGGGTTTGGGCAATGCCACCTGGGGGCTCCATCACAGACCTTAGGAAAGCTCCTGCCCTTGAACCTCAGGTCCCCACTGTAAAACCGAGGGAGGAAGCATGGTTTCCATGTGTTTTTTGGCAAAACCCATGGGATTTGCTTGACTTCCACGGGTGTGTGTGTGTGTGTTGTGTTGGGAGTAAGACAGAGGGAGGTTGCTGTGCTCAGTACTCCCACTTCACCCAGTGTAACTCTCTATTGCTTAAAATTTTGTTTGCAAAATAATTCTGAGGCTAAACGTAATCTGGAAAACAGGGAAATGGCCGTTCCCATGTCTTGCACTGTTTACAGCCCGTGCCTCTGTTTTCAGTGTTCCCAGCAGGCTCCGCACTCTCTCTACACCCTACCAAGAGTGGGCAAACACCTCTGGGAAGGCCTAGACCAGTGCTTCTCAACCTTCCTAATGCTGTGACCCTTTAATAAAGTGCTCCTCATACTGTAGTGACCCCAACCAGAAAATTATTTTTGTTGCCACTTTATAACTGTAATTTTGCTATTGTCATGAATAGTAATGTAAATATCTGATCTGTAGGATATCTGATAAGCGACCCCTGCAAAAGGGTTGTTAGACCCCCTAAGGGGTCATGACCTACAGGTTTGCAGGATAACCGCTGGCCTAGACGGTTCGTGTGTTTTAGGCTTTGCAGGACGCATAGGGTCTGTTCCAAGTACTCAGCTGTGGTCTTGTACCAGCTCATCAACAACACACACATAAGGACTGGACACAGTTCTTCACCAACAGCACTAATAAACCTGTTATTGGGCCCGTGGGTTGAGGTCTGCTGACCACTGTACTCTGCCAGTCATTGTGCAGTAATCTGTCAGGTGAAGAAACTGAAGCCCAAGAAGGTGACCCAAAGAGCCAGCGGATGTCCTCATCTTCCGTCTCCAATAGTGCACTGGCTTCCTTAACTCACAATGCTCACTCAGCCGCCTCTCCTGCCTAACCAGGACTGTGGGCCTCTGGGAACTGCAATGAGAGAAGGTGCCGGGACAAGACAAGTGCTCCGCTTCTCTCTCACAGATCAGTTTTCCTCCCGGTTCTTAGAGGGCTATAAAAAGCCCCCTGGCCTGCCTCCTGGGCAGCAGACTGCTGGTGAATTCCCCCAGCTGGAATGACCGCAATGTGGTGCCACATTCTGCCCCCACCATGGCCCGACAGCTGTGCCAGGGAGAAGAACTATGCCTGGCCAGCGCTGCCCCTCTATCCCCCATGACCGGGAGTCACTGGTATTCCAGAATGGAATTTTACATGGAAGGCTAAGCCAGCCTGGGGCCCTCCTGGATCGGCCTCCTAAGGCCTCTTTAATGCTAAACACCAGCTATAGTGGGACCGTTGGGAGGGAGAAGACTTACCACCTCAACTCACAGGGCTGCCTGTCTGTACCCCTTCATTGATGAAGGGTGTCCCTCAGGATGGTTCAGAGTTCCTCCTCTCAGTGCCTATCCCATTCCTACCTTGTGGTCTTTACCTAGTGAGCACTGCCCTGCTCCCAACATTCATACAAAACAACAACAACAACAAAAAACAATGTTAACGATAAATGGGACAGTATGAGAAGAAAAAAGTCACACTGCAAAGCAAATGTTCAACAGAGCCCAGAGACCACTGTGCCAGCTGCACATCTGACAAGGGTTAATATCAGAGAAACTATTCAGAATCCTAAAATAAACAGCAAAAGAACCAGTAGTACAGTTTAATAAATGAGCTAGTGAACCATAGTCCTCAAAAGAAGTACAAAGGACCAGTAAGTACACGGAAAGATGTCTGACACCCTTAGTCACCAGGGAAATACAAAACCACTAACTACATTGAGATTCCATCTTACCTCAGTTGTGGCCAGCGGCTCAGAAATAAATAACAACACAAGATTGTGAAGAGGTGGGGAGAAAAGAACCCTTATACATTCCTGGGGGGAAAGAAAGTTGACGCAGCCACAATGGGAATCAGTGAAGGGGTTTTTCAGAAACCAAGAGCTAGAATTACTATATCATCTGGTAGGCCATTCCTGGGTATGTCCAAAGACCCAAAAGTCTGCATGACACAGAGATGCGTGCACACCATATTTACTGTGGCACGTTCACAATTGCCAAGCTAAGAAATCAGCTCCAGTGTCCATCCGTGAATGAATTGGGGAAAATGAGGTTTGTATGCATTACTCGGCTACAAAAACCAAAATTGTCACCTGCCAGGAAGTAGCTGGAACTGAAAATTATCATGTTGAGTGAAGAAAGCCAGACTCATGAAGACAAATACATGTTTTTTTCTTCTCGTGTGGGCAATCTAGATTTAAGAAACAACACAGGAGCCGGGAGGTGGGTGCATGCCTTTCATCCCAGCACTTGGGAGGCAGGGGCAAGAGATTCTCTGAGTTCTAGGCCATTCTGGTCTGCAGAGTTCCAGGACAGCCAGGCCTACACAGAGAAACCCTGTTTCAAGAAACAAACAAAACGAACAAACAAAAGAAGAAACAATATAGAAGCGGAAGAGGAAATATTTGTGTACCCCTTTGGCTGGTAATTGTGGGCTTTGATAGTCATAGTCCCCTTCTTGCTGGCAATTGTGGGCATTTAAAGGCCACAGTATACTACACACATGTATGAAAATGCCATAACGTAGCATATTGTGTGATAAATGTATGCTAATGAGAAAGGAACTTAGGTTTGCAGGCAGACAGAGCTGAGTGGATAATACAGCCTTTTAAAGACCCTATAGCTTCATCTGTTCGATGGGGATAATGATAGTATCTACATGGACTGGGGTCATGGTGAGTGTCAACATGAGTAGGGTGTGACTATAAACACTCAGCATTTGGCATCGGTTGGACCCCGAGGACATAATGCAGAAAACACTCCTACACGTTGGGATTCGCCTGGAAATGGAAGACACGTGCCAGAGAGAACTAGAATCTCCTAAAAGCCCAGCCTCCTGAGGAGGACTGGTAACTGAAAGTCTTAGGGGAACTAAAACGGGGATGTGGCAGAAGACCCCACAGGTGGGCGATGCTGGACTGGTCTCTTTCAGGAAGATGCTGAACTTCTGGCTCTTCACCTATGGCTATGCTGTCCACTTCCTAGGGCTACTGCCATGGCTGGGACGAGCCACAGAAGAGAAACTCAAGGATGAACCAGTATCTGAAAAGGGACTCCAGCACCAGTTCTCAGTCTGATGATTCTCCTATCAATTGGCTGCTTCTTTCCCAGGGCATTCCCCTCCCCAGCCCATAAACTGTTGTGAAGTGACAGGATACATGACCACTGACACAGGGTGGTTGAGCCTTTGACCAAAGTTTTCCATAAATGCTTAGCTGGAGAAGCGAGCTCCCGTCTCTCCTTCACCTTTTGTCTTGTTCACAAATACCCCCACTTCCTTTGACAGCTCCCCACGCCATTGTGTTCGCAACAGAAAAAGCTGCAGGCTCATCTGACACGGTGGGGAATGAGTTCAGAACTTGAGCCCCTGCAGGTAAGCTGACTGAATACCGCCAAGCACTGGAGTGCCCCTCGCACGCTAAGCTCTGTATACATATGGTTCACATCTATCTCCAAGAAAAGGTAGTCTCGCTTTCTACATTTAGCTTCATCTGGGGACAGAAAGTTCACTAGCTTGTAGGAGTCTACACCGAGTGACAGATTCAGACTGCAGAGCTCCACTTGGTTGAAAGGTGGGAAAGGACTTTGAAAAGCCCTCAGTTACCTAGGGCAGGCAACAGGAAATCCTGGAAGGGTGTATGAGCAGGGCCAAAGGTCATGCAGAGCAGTGTATGGGAGCTGTGGTATTCACCAGTGAGAACAAATTCACCTGAGGGCTTTGCAAAATGCAGATTCTCCAGATCACATCCCAGAACCCTTGATGGGATCTCTGGAGTGTGCTTTCTCTGAGCTCCACGTGGGCATGGTTTGGAGCCCAGGCAGATTAGGGAAACACAGCTTTAGACACACAGGGAGTAGTCCTTGAGGCACGCTGGAGAAGTCCACAGTAGAAACAGGAAGACCCTGTAGGGGGAACAGGATATAGGAGAAGCAGCCACCCAATAACATTTCCCAATAACAGTCAACAGGATCTGGGATCTGATGGCACAAAGGAAGCAATGTGTCGTGATAAAGCCCATACTTCTGTCCCTCAAATCACGATCACCGAAACGGCAAATCCTGGTGTGGAAAATGACCGCATCCAGGGTCTACTCAGACCTGGATCCGTTCCCTTTCATTTCTTCACCATCATGATAGACATTTCCTAAGTGCCGAACATGGCAGGAGGAGCTGAGAAGGAGGCTGCGAATAAGCTAGGAAATGCCTGTCCTCAAAGAGCTCCTACAAACAGTGCAAGACATGCTGCATTAACTGCAGCTGTGGAAATGACCACCAGCAGCACATGGCGCTCTGAGCAGTGGCAAGCAGAGGCAGCTGGGAAGACTGGGAAACACTTCCCTGGGGAAGAAATGTTTGCACAGTGACTAGGGGCAACAGGAGTGAGGAGGGGGAAGGAACAGAGTACTCAAAGCTGGAAGGAGTAAAACCAGCAGCAGCATGAGGAAGTGAGCAGTTAGAGGGAGCGGAACCAGGATAACAAAGGCCTGGTGGTAGTAGTGGCTGGGGGGGGGGGGCAGCACTACAAGATGGTGGCGTAGAATGGGAAACCAGAGAGAGGTTCAGGTCTGCTTACTTCTCCGTACTCTTTCTTTCTTTCTCTCTCTCTCTCTCTCTCTCTCTCTCTCTCTCTCTCTCTCTCTGTGTGTGTGTGTGTGTGTGTGAGAGAGAGAGAGAGAGAGAGAGAGAGAGAGAGAGAGAGGCACATACGTTTGGAGGGGGGCACGAACCACACCATACACGCCAAGACCGGAGAACAACCTGTGAGTCCATTCTCTCCTTCCATTGTATGAGTTCTGAGAATCAAACTCAGGTACTCGGGCTTGGTGGCAATGTCTCCACCCACTGGGCCACCCACAGGCTCACTGGTTTTAAACAACTGCCCTGAACTACATCATACCCTCTTCTCCCCAGACTCCATCTTCACACACTGGTCCATCAATGCTGCTGCATGCAACCCGGGAGACCTGCTTTCTACAGTGTGTGGGAAGGTGTTACTGGAATCCTCTGGAACATCAGGTGAAGGTGACGGTAGTCCTTTGCCTGTATACTGGTTGAGGACTGTTTAACCTCTGCCTCACGGTGTGCCCAGGCAACACTTGCTTTATCTCTTTTTCATTTCTTCGTTTCTGTTTGTAGTCCTCTTCCTGCCTCAGTTTCCTGAGTCTGGGATGCCAACCATCCCTCGCCACACCCAGCTTCCAGCTTTGAGCATTTCTTTGATTGATGCACCTCTAAGTGCAGCCCACACCAGCTTTTGGCAAGCCTTTAAGAGAAGCTTCTGCAAGACAGTCCTACTGCTTCTCCTATAGGGACGCTAGCTGTAGAAGCCAGCACCCGTCTCTCCTTCGTGGTTTGTCTTGTTCAAAAATACCCCCACTTCCTTTGACAGTTCCCGACGCTATTGTGTTGGTAACAGAAAAAGCTGCAGGCAGGCTCATTTGACACGGTGGGGAATGAGTTCAGAACTTGAGCCCCTGGACGTAAGCTGATGGAGGACCGCCAAGCATCTGAGTGCCCCCTGCATGCTAAGCTCTATATACATATAGCTCACATCTATCTCCAAGAAAAGGTAGTGTCGCTTTCTACATTTAGCTTCATCTGGGGACAGAAAGTTCACTAGCTTGTCCTGTGGGAGTCGTGAGGCCTACCTGTGTGCTACCTCACTGGTGGCCAGTTCTCTTTGTGTGACGGGCATACCGCAGGGAACCCCGTGGGAAAGGAGATTCTATGTCTATGATGGGGTTCTGTGAATTCTGTTTTGCTTTCTCCAAGGCACTACGCTGTGAGAAGAGAAACTCCCACTTCCCAGGTTTGCTCCTATTCTCTCTTTGGAGGTTTGAGGGTATAATTGTTCAGAGAGCATGCACAGGGCGACCGAGATAGAAGATTTGGAATCTAGTCTTGTTTTAGGGCATGGCTGTGCCCTTGCCACCATGGAGGTAGTTAGCAGTATGCTTAAAATTAAGGCTGTGTTTAAGCCTTGTTCTGCGTTTCATACAGAAAGTGACTGCAGATCAATGTTAGTGGCTGTTCTGGATGGACTTGCATCTCCTGTCCACCCCTACCTTCTACCCATTCACATACTGAAGCCCTAAGTCCCATATGAAAGCATTTGGAGCCTGGACCTTTAGCAGGTAGCTGAGGTCAAATGAGGTCATGAGAATGGCCATTAAATCTGAGGGAGCTGGTATGAATCTAAGAAGAGAAGAGGCGTGTGAAAACCCAGAGAGAAGTCAAAAGCCAGGAAAAGGCCTCATCCAAAGTTAACCTTGATCCTGGGCTACCAGCTCAGAGAGCTGTGAGAAAAGAGATTCTCGTTATTAAAGACACCTGGTGTTTGGAACTGTGCCACGGCCAGCTTTCCTGAGGGAGGACAGCCTCTGACCCATGAGCTGTTCAGAGCACACACAAGGCGAAAGACTCAACAGGAAGCCCAGGGCCAGTGGTGATTCCAACTGCCATGGCTGCAAACACTGATTGGTATTCTTGCTCAAGGTGACCCTAGCCTGCCCAATATCACCCTACCCTGCGGTGGTGGGAGAGGCTAAAATGAGACCTGCCTTTTAAAAACTTTCCTTGATGTGGTGGTGGCGGTGGTGGTGTGTACATTTACCTAAGGATGTTGTGTGTGTGTGGGGGGGGTGGGCACAACAAAGAAGGCTATGTCTAACTTTAGCTTCCTGTTGCGCTATGGCAAAATACGCCGGCGAAAGCAATTTAGGGGAGAGGGGTCTTGCTTCACCTCCCGATTCCAGGTGACAGCCCATTACTGCAGGGAAGCCAGGGCAGCAGGAATTTAGAGCAGCAAGTCACATCCACAGGCACAGGCAGAGAGAGAAGGCATGCTTTGTGGTGCTCAGCTCACCCTCTGCCTTTCTAAACTGTCCACATAGCACACATCTCGGGGGTGCTGCTGCCCACTGTTAGGCTGGGTCTTCCCACATCAGTTTACAGAGCCAAGGGAATCTCCGTCCCCCTTCCCCCCCAAGGCACACCCATAGGCCAACCTGATCCAGACAATCCCTCATTGAGATGCTCAGGTCATTCCAGAATGTGTCAAGTTGATAAAGCCAGCCACCACAGTCGGCTAACATAATTTCTGAAGTCTTACGCTTTATCTTAAAGATGTATTTTGCACTTGAGTTCACAAGACTCTAACCCACGTTTGCTTTCAGCACAGTATTTGAAACTTGTCTCTCAAGGGAGAAAACGAGGATGACTTGGTCGTGTGCACTCTGGCCACATACCGTTTTACTCAAGGGTCGGCATGGCCTTTAGTAGGTCACAGAGCAGTGCTGTTGTGAGAATTTTGCAGGATTCTTTTTAAAATAGACATTCTGGCCAGGCGGTGGTGGTGCACGCCTTTAATCCCAGCACTCAGGGGGAGGCAGAGGCAGAGGGAGGTGGATCTCTGTGAGTTCGAGGCCAGTCTGGTCTACAGAGTGAGTTCCAGGACAGCCAGAGATATACAGAGAAACCCTGTCTCGGGGGAAAAAAAACCAAAAAAACCCAAAAATCAAAAATAGACGTTCTGATGAATTAGCTTGAGATGTATAACATGCATGCTTCATCTCACTTGATAAACCACATTGGTCTGTTCCTATCTTGTGCCAGACACTGTCTCACAAGCTCTGCTTCCTGGCTTCTGGAAGCTCACTTCCGGCCAAGGGAGCAAGATCCAGGAAGCTAACACTACAAAACTAACAGGACCTCGTGAGAAGATCTGTGCCGGAGAAGGGAAAAAGAGGTAGAAAAGGTCAGAGTCCTTGAATGCTCAGGGAGGTCCCACCTCTTAGCTAGAGGTCTGGAGACTGCATTTTGAAGTGGCCCCATTGGTTGGTACAGGGAACCAGACAGGACGGTATGTGACATCTGAGGATGACCCTGGCTTTAGATGTGAGGCTGGAGCATTGGGGAAGAGCAGAAGGAATGGGAAGTGCCTACTCTGCTTTTCTGCCCTAGTGTGTGGGTGTACCCTCGATCAGAAGTCAGTTAACAGGTGAAAACTGCCTTCAAATCATGTCTCAGCCTGCTCTCCTGAGACCCTGAAGGAGAAGGCGGATTTTGTGCTGGAGAAGGGTGGTGAAGAGGATGGGGTGGAGGGTCCTCTACGGCCCTCTGAACTTACACACCTGCTCAAGTGCTCCTCCCAGCCCAAACCCTCCCTTTTGCCCCTGGGGCCGCAGCAGAGCAAGCAAGGGGGAGGGTTGTTAAGTTGATTGTCGGAAGGGAGAGGAATTTTCCATTAACAGCAACAACAATAGAAACTGCTTCTGGTAAAGACACAACACTCTGTTTGCCAAGTGCCTTCACACCTGTGATCTCTGGATTCCAGAGGTGCCGTCTGAACCCAGGCATTTGACTCTACCCCCGTGCACAAGTAGGCACACGCCCGCTGCAGTGTCCTAACCTTTATTAAGACGCGTGCTCTACCCACCCCAAGGCCCAGGGAAGCCTTTATCTTTGCCCCGGGGTAGTCCCAGCTGCAGTAGTCTGCAGGACTCTAAAACGTCCACCAAACACAGGCAGACGCGGGGAAGCGTGCTCAGGCAGCCCTTTCTTCTCCCAAAGCAGCTGAAAACTTCGGTGTCCTGGGGTTTCTCTGAGGGCGCACAGTAGGAGCCACAAGTGTGGCTGTTCTAGGACTATAACCTGTACCCCGTATTCAACCCTCTCCCTCCGTGTGGCGAGGAGGGGGTAGTTGGCTGACCCCAAGAGTCTTTCATAAAGTTAGGAAATAGAGTGTTTAAATACGCCAATTTCCCACCCATGAGGGGACTCAGACCTAGGCCACGACACACACGGGATTGCTCCTGCTGCAGGAGGCACCTGTGCCCAAGTGTCTAGTGCCAGTCCCGCCAAGACCCACCGCCACTTCTCCCCGTCTATCTCAGCTCTTCTCCGCTCCCGGATCTCCCAGGTCTCCCTTCCCGGCCACCGCAGTGGTGCCACTTACCCCGGCCTCGGTCCATGGCGCCGGCGGGGATCCCGGGGAGCCCAGCCCAGGGCGCAGCAGCTGCCGCACGGGCGGCGTGCGCTCTTGGGGCTGCCCCAGCGGCTAGCTCGTCCCCTCCCCCAGACAGGATGCTCGCAGGACGCCCCCGCCCCGCCCTGCGCGCTCCCGGAATAGACCCGAGTACGCCTCGCCCCCTCCGCCGGTGTCCCGGTCCGGCACTGGCCAGCGCCACGCCCTGCTTTCCGCCGCCCTCCTGTTGGGCTAGCAGGGACAGTCTCACTGCCCACACACTTTGGTGCCGTGCCCGCTTACCGACCTGCCTGGACCACTCAGTTTTGCTTGTCCTCCGCTAAAGTCAGGGAAGCTAGCCACTTCACTTCCCAGTCAGGCTGTGTCTGTGGGGACTGCGTTAGAACTGCTTAGGCCCACCTTTTTGGCTTTAAGTTTATCTCCACTTCCAGAAGTTCTTTCCTGAGCCCTTTCCAGCCTAGATAGCCAGGCCGGCAAAAAGACAACAAAGGAGCCAGAGAGGAGTGAGAAACAATAAACAAAGATCTTCAGAAAGAAAATCTCCCAGGAAAAGGAGAAACAGAAAACTGCTAAAAAGACAGGCGGTAGATGGGGCCCACTTTCAACTTTCCGAGTTCCTAATGTACTAAAATGTGAAGAGATATCAAGCCAGCGTGATAGACATTGCAGAAGCGAAGATTTTTTAACACCGAAAATACAATACAGTGCATGCCTCTGAAGATAATTACAGGATGCAGAAAATGAATTGCTACAGCCCAGTCAAGAGAGGTAGTGTGAAGCTGCATGAGAGTGTCAACTCTTATTTCTGGAAGATAGACTGCAGACAAGCCCAATCCGGCTTCCCCAGCTGTGCCTCTGATTTGAGTGGGCAGCTACTTTGTAGCATATCTGACGTAATTGAGACACTCCTGTAAAGACATCGAAGCAAGAATGGCCATCTTGTATTTTCTTCAGCTCGAAATATTTCCTCTGTTGGTTTTACCTGCAGGTTGAAATTAACATTGCCTTTGCAAAACGACCCCAGTAGTTTGTTTAGTACGTGTGTGTGTACAGTGCTCAGACGGAACTTGATGTGTGTGTGTGTGTTTTTTTTTAAAGTCTTCTGAGTTTTTTTTTTTTTTTTTTCCTACCCAGGTACTGCGTGCTATGTCCCATCTGCGAGGCCTGCCTGCCCATCTGTGCCCAGAGAGACCTCAAACTGACCTCACAGCGCTGTTGGCAGGGCAATGAAATGATGATACAGACCCAGTTTATACGCCATAAATAGCTATGAAAATGTGAGCCATTGTTAGTTTCCAAGCTCCTCTTTGTTCCTGCCCGCTTTTCCAATTTGAAAAGGTCATTTTCAGTTCTAAAGCAGCTAACCAACAATGACAAGTGGATTAGCATCCTAAGTTCACTGCTTGAACTCTGGAACTTGGAAGTCATCTGCGTATTCTAAGTTCCCAGGATAACTCACTAGTTTTCAGTGTGCTGCAGCACAGGGCATTGAACCCAGGGCTTTCCTCAAGGCAAGGCAAGCGCTTGACCTTGGAGAACCACTCCAAGTTTTTATGCCCTCCCTCCCTCCTTCCCTCCCTCTCTCCTTCCCTCTCTTCTTTCCTTCTTCCCTCCCTCCTTTCTTTTTCTCTTTTAGACAGGTTTCTTCCTAAGAAGCTCAGGTTGGCCCCAAGTCATTAATCCCTTGCCTCTTGCTCCAGAGGCTGGGGATACAGTGCCAGGCTACCATGTCCTCTGATGAAATAACTTTCAAACAACAGTATAAAATATTACCATTGCCAAATAGATGGAGGTTTTCGTAGACATTGTTTTGAAAAAGTAGAATTTTCAAAAACTTTAAAGGATTTTGAAGTTTGATTCAAATAATTGGAGCAAAGATTTCATAAGAATTTGCGTGTTTTTATGGGAGTGACCTATGTAGTAGGATTAACTGAACTATGACCTAGGAAATACATAAAAATGAGAGTGGACACATCTATGCACGACTCTGAGAATTAATGAGGTTTGTAGGAGGCACAGTGGCTCTAGCTTAGCCTGGAACTTCGTCTGCTGGAACTGCTGGCCAAGTGGGCTGCAACTTGGTTGCTGTCAGGATGAGCCAATGAGAGGCATGGGGAAGATATCCGCATATTAACACAAAAGAATTATTACTTGGTTTTCTACACTTTTTCTTTAAGAGGGAACAAGAAAATGATTCCCACTGTTCATCAGTTCCCTTAGGCAGCATTGATTGGGGTCTGTGTAAGTTGGTGTTGAGAGGACAGATGTTAGGTAGGAGTGAGCCCCATCTTCAAGGAATCTATGAACTAGAAGAGGGGGTAACTTTAACACATATTATACTGTAAAAAGTACACAAGAGAGATCAAGGGCTTTGGTGTCCATGAAGACAAAGCAATGGCTTCTTACTGATCATGGAGACAGCACTAGAAGATAGGCGTGTGCTCGGGAGTCAGTTGATCCGAAAGTGTAACGAGAAGATAGCCTTACAGGCAAAGAAAACAGTGAGCGCAAAGACACGGAGATAGAACACGGCAGGACTGTTGGCAACGCGGTTTGCATTGGCCAGATCAGGGGGTATCAGGTGGTAGGTAGGAGGACAAGGACGTGAAGGGGACTGTTGATATCTAGTATTTAGTTCCCTCTTCTGTTTCTCCATATGTAACTCTGGCAAACAGTATGAAGACTTGCCTCGGATCTTCTTGCTTGCTGCTGAGTTTCCCAGGTTCACCTGGTGCTTGTTGAGAGAATTCCACACACAGAGAAGTCCAGCTTTGTAAAAAGATATCGAATTCGGCTCCAGGGAACAATACCAGGAAGAAAAACGTTCAGCTCCCTTCTGCTCCTGGTCTTGTGAAAACAAATGATAGTCCCCAGACTCCCTCTTCGCTTATCAGGTAGAACAGGAAACCCTGGGAAAGAAAAATTTGGAGTCTGAAGGGCTCTTGTATCGGGGGGGGGGGGGGGAGAAATACTGTCACCTCCTAACCTGTCATCTTGCGTCCCGGGTCAGCTTCCTTTGCGCTTGCCAGAGTGACCTTTTCATGACCCTAATCAGACTATGCTATTTCCCTCTTTAAAAAAATTTCACATTCTCCTTTGCCACCAGTGGAGCATTCAACTTCCTCGTTGCAGCATTCAGATACCTTCTTTGCTGAGCTTGTAGAATCTCGGGGAACTCCAGGAAGTATATGAAACCGGACCAAGGGGGATCAGATCTGGGGTTGGAGTTGTCGCTGTTGCTGTGTGAATCTCAGTTCTTCCACTGGGTCATCATCAATTATAATTCTTGCTTACTTACCCATCCTTGGCTCCAGATCACTGTGCGGGTGGGTGCTGTGCCTTACTCTGAGATCCCCAGATCCCAGCTCAGCACTCTGCGTCTAGTAAGTAGTGAGAAAGATTTAGGACAAGAGTCGTTCAGTAAACTCACGGCACCTGCAAGGCCTGCTGTCATGGACTGTTGCTAATGCTGAGTCCAGGCCTGTTATCCCTCTGGGAGTGTCTTATTGGTATCTATTTTTGGAAGGAAATGCAACTGCAAGGTGTCTTGTGGAAATGCCCTGGGCTCTCCAGGCTCCTGTGTGCACCAGAGGCCACATAGCTTCCTCTCCCATGTTCTTTGTTCAGGGTGAGCCCCAAGCCTTTTGCTTGAGTGTCTGCTGGATGAAAACCTCTCTTGTTCCACATAGCACAATGTTGGCATTCTAGCCCTGGTCCAGGGAAGTGACACATGCCTTTGGTCCATCGGGGCCCCAGTCACAGACAGCAATCTGGTGACAGCTGCAGGGAGGAAAGAGGGTGAGTGAGCACTCCTCTTTGCCGAGAGCCTTTATATTCCTGCTTCAGGCTTTGTGGTTTACATGCAGCCTGGCTAGGGAGCTCCCACTGATCTCAGGGCTCAGACTCACAGAGGCAGAAGCTGTGAGGCCAGAGGAAATGTTGAAGGACCCTTTGTCATCGTGTCCAAATGCCCCAGATAGCCTGGTCCCACCCTAGGTTCTGCCCCAAGGCCAGAGCACAAGGCCCCTCAAGAGTGACCATACTCTGAAGTCCCCAGGGGTAAAGGGTTGTTTGGAGTGCTGGGGACACGGGCAAAGCAGGGCTCTCCCCTCCCCTTTAGAGGGGGAATGGCCAACAGCTCAGACCTGGAGTGGACAGGTTGGCATTTTTTAGGAGAACCCAGAAACTCAGATTTTTCACATAAACATTAAAAAAAAAGTTGTGCACATACACATGTGAGCTTATGTGTGTCTGTGTGGTGGTCAGAGGACAACTTAAGGGAATTGGCTGACTTCTCCTGCCATGTGGGTCTCATGGGATTCAGGTCATTTGACTTGGTGACACACCTTTACCTACTGAGCCAACTCAACAGCCCATATGATCTGTTTTGACGTAAGAACGCTGGTCACAGGCTGGGAATATTGCTCAGCACGTGTCCAGCATTCCTGAAAGCCTTGGGTTTGTGCTCCAGTGCCACACAAACTGAGTGTGGAGGTCTATAATTATAGTATCAAGGAGGTGGAGGTGGAGGATCCATATTTCATGGTCATTCTTGACTGTTTAACAAATTTGAGATCAGCCTGGGATACATGGGGACTCTGTCTTAGGAAAAAAAGTTGATCATTAATTTCTCTTGTTTTAGAATAGTGTTTCTCAACTTTCTTAATGCTGTGCCTCTTTAATACAGTCCCTCATGTTGTGGTGACCCCCAACTATAAGATTATTTTTGTTGCTACTTCATAATTGTAATCTTGCTACTGTTATAAGTCATAAAATAATTATCTGTGTTTTTCGATGGTCTTGGTCATCCCTTGTGAAAGGGTTATTTGACCCCCAAAGGGATTGTGACCCACAGGTTGAAAACTACTGTTTTGGAATATCAAGAACCAGCTAAGCCATGCCCGTGGGCTGTATATGGCCATGGACTCCTTCCCTATGGAGACTTCTGGAGTGCCTGTCCACCCAGGACAGAATGCTAAAGCAGAAGCCACCTTTTCTGAGAAGCTGACTATTTTATTCTGATGCTCAAGGCTCAAGGGAAGTACTGGGCTCCGGGGTCCAGAATGAACTAACCTGGATCTAGGAAAATCCCAGAGCTGAGAGAAAAGTGAGACACCAGCCTATCTCATCTTGTCCTTTGTCATGTGGGGAAATGGAGGTTAAGAGCAGGTAGAGGGCCGGGCGGTGGTGGCGCACGCCTTTAATCCCAGCACTCGGGAGGCAGAGGCAGGCGGATCTCTGAGTTCGAGGCCAGCCTGGTCTACAAGAGCTAGCTCCAGGACAGGCTCTAGAAACTACAGGGAAACCCTGTCTCGAAAAAAACAAAAAACAAAAAACAAAACAAAAAAAAGAGCAGGTAGAGACTTTTAATAAATTACACAGGGCCTTAGGGGTGGAATGGGGAACAATGGGGCAGGAATTCAGGCTCCATGACATCTTTGTCACAGTCCCTGGCCTGTCACTCTGCTCAGTTTGTGGAACACAGTGGTGAAGAGCTAACCTTTGGAAAGAGTCTTTGCAGTCCAGGGCATGACCTTCAACCCTTCTGAACTATACCTTCCTCATCTAGGCTAATACAACTTCCTAGCAGAATGACAGGAAGATTTAAACATAACTATGTCTGTTGAATGCCTGGTGCCAGGTGTGACATAGAGCGAGTATTCTTCAAATGCCACTTGGCGATTTAGGGAGGTAGCTATTCAGCTGTTAAGTGCATGGGCGTCAGGTGAGATGGCCCCGAGTTTAAGTCCTGACTTTACCACATGCAGCTGTGAAAAACTGGATGAATTACTTCCCAAAGGCTCAATATGTTCATCTGCAAACTGAGGATAAAGCAGTAGCCAGGACACAAACGAGATCAGAGCACAGAGCTCATCTGTTGGAAGTCTTGCTATTATGTCATTGGTGAGGGTTTCCTTTGAGGAAGTTGTCAGAAGCTTATGGAAATAGTAAGAAAATCTTGACTACATAGACCCAGGCTGCCCCCTGCAGGGAGTTTCTTATGTCAAAGCCCTGGCTATGGAACCAATTCAGCCAGGTTCCTCTCCCCTGCAGGAGCATCTGGGCTTCTGGATGGGAGAATTGCCAGGCTTTTCACACTTGCTGCCACCAGGGCTGATGAGGAGTGACATTTTGTACAGACAGGAAACAACAAAACCAAAGCCAGGCAGCACTAGTACACACCTTTAACCCCCAGCACTTGGGAGGCAGAGACAGGTAGATTTTGAGTTTGAGGTCAGCTTGGTCAATAGAGCAAGTTCAAGGACCGCCAGGACTACACAGAGAAACTCTGTCTCAAAAAACAAAAGAAAAGAAAACCCAAATCAAATAAATGGCTATGATATTTCATCATGAAGGACAAACTTTGGGTCACATGGAGTTTGTTCTGATCCAGGTGGTCCAGTGTGTTGGGGAGTGGGAGGAAGGCCCACTCATGTGTTACAATCACGTGTCGTACTGGGAACTAGAGATTTATTAAGACTCTAGATATCCTTTTCCAGGGCTGAAAAAGCAAACTTCTAGTCCTTCACATGGGCTTTTCCGTTTCACTAGTGAGTCCTCACATCCTGCCATGAACAGGGACAGATAGATGCACCATTAGGTTGCTGTGGTCACCCCTTACATGGCCAGCATTCAAGACTACACTGCTAGTGAAATTCAGTGTATTTGTTATAACTACTTTGGTGGAACTCTGAACAGCTTAAACCCTAAGGCTGATGTAGGGAGAAGCTGCTTCTAAAGACGGTGCAGATCTAGGCATGCAAATGCAGAGAATGTCCCTCCCCTCTCCTGGCTCTTCCTTGTTTCATAGTCCTCTCTCTCTCTCCCTCTCCCTCTCGTTCTCTCTCTTTCCCTTCCTCCCTCTCCCCCTCTCGCTCTCCCTCTCCTTCTCTCTCCCTCCCTTCCCTCCCCCTCCCCCTCCCCCTCATCTTCCCCACCCCTCTCTCTCCTGCAAAGGAGGCTAGCAAGCTTCCCTGGTAGCTGGAGAATCCAGAGTATGCCTGATAACTGGAGAATCCTCTGTCTTCCTGCAGTTCCAGTACTGGTCCAGAGGGGGCACTCATAGCCCGGGGAAACAACGATTTGAGACTGCTGGAGAAGGTGGCATTGATGAGAGTAGTCTTTAGGTGGGACAGCGCACTTCAACTAGGAAATCCACTGGTCACAGACTTAGATGACATATTTTAGTTTTATTTATCTGCACACGTGTCTCTGCTGGCCTTTGGTGTCTTTTGCCTTTATCCCTCAGGTATAGCGGCAGGAGGAGTTAGTAAAAGGCTATGCTTCTCATAGATTGTACATTTTGCTCATTTAGAGCCCCACTCCAGGGCAGCAGCTCATAATGGTACATGTAAGCGCGTGTTTGTCACTGTGTAGTCAAAACTTTTAGTGTTGTGAAATGCTTAGATCCTCATTCCACACAGGGAACTAATGGAGCGGGCGTAGTTCTGGGATGTCAATTGCTATTAATTTTTTTAAAGTATTTTTTTTTAAAAAATATGTATATAGGTATTTTGCCTGCATGTATGTCTCTGCACCACATGTGTGTCTGGTGTCCAGGGATGCCAGAAGAGAGGGTGCTGCATCTCCTGGAACTAAACTTATAGCTGCTTGTGAGCTATCATGTGGATGCTGAGAACTGAACCTGGCTCCTCTGCAAAAGCAGCAAATGCTCTTAGCCATTGAGCCAGCGCTTCAACACCAATTTGCTACTAATTTTTAGCAATGCTTTGTTTTCCCATTAATTTTTCCTAGCTGTGTTGAATAGCGGCACTTCTACCCCACGTGAAATGCCTCTGAGGCCAGCTGCAGCCTCTGAGCCTTCCATAGCGGATGTTCACATCCCTGTGTCTGCAGTCTGCTAAGGGCAAGTGTCCCTGGTGCAGCTGATCAGGCTCCCTGTCTCAATGAACATACTCAAGACTCAGTTGGTCTGTTTGTAGCTACAAAGTGCAGCTATCGCCGGGCTTAACTATAACCTGTGATGTTGGAGGCCCCTAACACTGTGTTCTGGCTTGTTAATGTAATGTTGCCCTGCAGTATTCCAAGAGGCCATATATATGGGAAAATACCCTTCTCTAAGAACCTCAGAGTGTCCGACAGAAAAGGTTGAGTCTGTCCTTAAAAGGCAGATGGCTTAGCCAGGCGGTGGTGGCACACGCCTTTAATCCCAGCACTCGGGAGGCAGAGGCAGGCGATCTCTGTGAGTTTGAGACCAGCCTGGTCTACAAGAGCTAGTTCCAGGACAGGCTCTAAAGCTGCAGAGAAACCCTGTCTCGAAAAACCAAAAAAAAAAAAAAAAAAAAAAAAAAAGGCAAATGGCTTAGAGCAGAGTGTCTCACCGTCTCATCTTTACTGTTGCGCAGCTCTCGGAGATGCCGAAGGGGAGGCCAGGGCAGGGCCTGTGGTTCTGTATTCCTCATCAGCATTCCTGAGTGGAGATGACACTCTCCATTGGAACAGTTTGAGAAATTCTTCCTCACGCTCATTATTAATAATCACAGAGCCAAACCAGACTATCTGTAGAACGTGGAGGAATGGGAGGATATCTTCTATGCCTTCTGCGTGCCTACCTGGCTACTGCTGGGGGATATTTGTACACTGTGTGACCACATATTGCTACAATTCGTTTAATAAAGAGCTGAACAGCCAATAGCTAGGCAGGAGGGATAGGTGAGACTTCTGGGCAGAGAGAGGAAGTAAGAAGAGGTAATCGAGGCACAGAGGAGACAGGGAGAGGAAACGGGGGTGCCAGATGGAAGAGAGGTAACGCCATGTGATAGAAGGTAGATTAGTATAAATGGGCTAGTCTAAGTTATAAGAGCTCATAGGAATAAGCCTAAACTATAGGTTGAGCTTTAATAACTAAGAAGAGGTCTCACTAAGGTTATTTGTGAGCTGGCAGGCAGCCCAAAGGAAAGGCTGACTCCAGGCTACCTCTGATATCACCTTTTCCTTTACTTGTTCCACTCCATCCTCACTTCCACCAGATCATCAGTAGGACAAGCTCTTGTCCACCCAATGCCTTGCACACACTGTTTCCCTCTGCCTAGAATGTTCCTACTTCCGCTTTCTCTGCTGACGCCTTTCGCCTTTCGCTAGGTGTTTGAAGGGAGTTCTTTTCCTGGGGCATCCTGTCTGCTGATTCTGTTGTTTTCATGTACCATCTTTTTCTGTTTACTCTCTGTAATCCAGGCTGCTCGCAAACTCATGGAAATCCACCTGCCTCTTCTTCCCAAGTGCTGGGATTAAAGGTGTGTGCCACCACTGCCACCCATCTTTTTCTGTTTACTTAGAACTTGTTTCTCTTCTAGACCGGCGTGCAGGAGGCACATCTACCATACTGTTTATCTGGCAGCAGATGCCCCTGAAGTAAACATTTGTTGGGTGCGTATGTAGGCAGGAACAAAGATTTTCTTGGTATCTTTTTGTGCATTTGAACCACTCGTCTGGAAGGGAAGGAAAGTGGAAGAAAAGTAGAAACATATTCCTTCCTTTTTTTTCTTTTAAAAAGAAAGTGGGCCTGACGGTGGTGGCTCACGTCTTTAATCCCAGCACTTGGGAGGCAAAGACAGGTGGATCACAGTGAGTTTTGAGGCTAGCCTGGTCTACAAAGCAAGTTTCAGGACAGTCAGGAATGTTGCACAGAGAAACCCTGTTACAAAAAACAAAACAAAACAAACAAAAAAGAAATTGATGTGCACACTTTAATCCTAGCATTAGGGAGGCAGAGATGGCTAGATCTCTGTGAGTTTGGGACTAGCCTGATCTACACAGTGAGTTCCAGGATTCTAGGACAGCCAGGGCTGTTATACAGAGAAACTCTGTCTCAAAAAAATGTATTGTGTCGCCGGGCGATGGTGGGCACGCCTTTAATCCCAGCACTCGGGAGGCAGAGGCAGGCGGATCTCTGTGAGTTCGAGACCAGCCTGGTCTACAGAGCTAGTTCCAGGACAGGCTCCAAAGCCACAGAGAAACCCTGTCTCGAAAAACCAAAAAAAAAATGTATTGTGTCTGTGTGTGTGTATGCGTGCATTCATGCACATATGTGCATAGCACATATGTGAAGGTCAGAGGACAAATTATGGAAGTGAGTTCTCTCCTTCCACCATGTGGGTCCCAGGCACTGAACCCCGGTATCAGCACCTCACCTGTGGAGCTATCTCAGTGGACCAGAATTATTCTTGCTAAAAATTATAGAATAAGAGGTCAGGAAAGAGGCCAACCCACGCCACGTTTTCAAATTTTCAAGATTATTCATTCCTTCATTCCTTCATTCATTCCTTCATGTGTTTCTGAGTGAGTGTATGCTTGTGTGCGCACCTCTGTACGCATGTGGAAACCAGAAGAGAATGTCAGATGTCTCCTTCTATGTCTCTCTGTCTGTTCTTTCAAGTCAGAGGCTCTCTCTGAATCAGAACTTGTGGTTTTTTTTTTTTTTTTTTAAAGCTGGGCTGGAAGTCAGCAAGCCCCAGAGATGCCCCCAGTCTCCCTTCCTCCCCTGGCTGGTCACAGGTGCTTTGGATGCTCAGTTTGTTTCACAAGGACTGGGACCCGAATTCTGGTCTTCATAATCATGAGGATGCAGTTTATGAAATATTTGGTTAAACGAAACTACTGCAGGCCATCTCAGGGTCCTTGGCAGTGTGTATTGAGTTTCTTAAATGGCACAGTGTGGCCAAAACTCCAATGCTCACTCATGGGTCATTGCTATCCCCTTTCTCATCTTTCTATTCAGTAGGGCCTGACCCTCACTGTGGTGGTGGCTAAAAATGCCAAACCTAAATGTTCTCGCCTCCCCTGTGCTAAACACATGGATGTGCTCCCTAGTGCCAATGGGCAAGGCCGGAGCAGAAGCCGACTCAGGAGCTCTGGGAGAGTTTTTCTTGTTAAATTAGACATATGGAGGGAAATTTCTTTCCTGTCTTTAAAATATGGTTGTGTGAGGAGATGCCTGGGATCACAGCAGCCTCTTGTATATATGGGGGGCACACTGGCAGAGGATAAATGCCAGAGTATAAAGGATGATGGAACTGGAGGGGCGCAAAGAATCTGACTCTAGATGGCATTGCTGAGCTTCTGAGTTCAGAACTCTTGCATCCTGGGTTTCGGGTTGCTCTTACTATCCAAGCCACTTTTAAGAAGGCAGTTTGGACTTGCAGGTAAAAGGGATTTACCTGCTAGGAACGCGAAGCTGGTCTTTCTAGTTAGACAGGCCGAAAGGACTCCTGGCCCTCCTGGTAGTAATTACGAATCTTCAAAGTGGTTCCATCTGTGAGATCGGGGTGTTAACTATGGCTACGTGTTGGGTTGCTAAGAGGTCTAAATGAGATGATGTGCCTTAAGTCCTTTGCATAGGCACACTGATGGTAGTTAACATGACTTTTGTTAGAGTCTTATTTGTGACTGAACCCCCCCTCCCTCTGCTATCTCAAGTACCCTGCATTCTGCAGAGAATAGGCCACATAGTGTTGACCCAGTATGTTTGTGTGTATGTGCGCATGGTACATACATGGGGGACGGAGGATGACCTCGGGTGTTGTCAGTCAGATGCTTCTACCTTGTGTTTTGAGACAGGGCTCTCTCACCAGGACTTGAGACTCGCCAATCAGGCGAGGCTGGCTAGCAAAGGAGCTGTAGGTATCCAACTGTGCTCACCTTCCCAGTACCGGGATAGCAAACGTGCACCACCACTCCTTATGGATTGAACTAAGGCAGTGGTTCTCAACCTGTGGTTCTTGACCCCTTTAGGGGCTGTCAGATGGCCCTTTCACAGGGGCCCTGTATCAGATATCCTGTAGAGCAGATATTTACAATTCATGACGGTAGCAAAATTACAGTTATGAAGTAGCAATGAGATGGTTGGGGGGGGGTCATCACAACATGAGGAACTGTATTAAAGGGTTATAGCATCAGGGAGGCTGAGAACCACTGAATTAAGGGTTTTTTTTTTTTTTTTTTTTTTTTTTTTTGCCTTAACAACTTTAGTGACTCCAGTCCTGGTCCTTAGTTACTTTTGTGCATAGTCAGCTTGTTCCCACGCCAGCTACTCCCTCCCCCTCCAAAAAAAAACAAGAGGACATGGGTTTGGGTTGAAATGATGTGCTTTTATGGGAAACAAAAAATATCCAACAGCAATAACCAAAGCCCTTCAATCTCCCAAGTTGTTAACCAGTGACAATGACTCAATTTCAATGATCGCATCTGGCTGGGGAAGTTTCTAACGGGTCAGGAAAGTTGAAAGATGTTGGCCAAAAAGAGAAGTTGCAGGGAGGTGACATTTTTAAATGAGAGTACATTAGACTTCCTTCATAATCCCTCCACCCTGTCACCCTTCCAACTCGCAGATTCCTCAGATCCTTCCTGATTTTGCTTACATGCAATCTCTTCTAGAAGCTTCCTTGGTCTGCACCAGCTGCACACACCTTCAGCAACGTCACACATCCTTTCTCGGGCCTCCGTCCATCCCTTTCTGCCTTGCATCCGATATGTCCGGTACGTCTTACCAGGACTCCCATTACAAGGCATGCCCCTGAAACTAGGGCCCTCTTTGATTCATCCCAGTGCCCCTCCCGCCTCCCCCACTCCGTGCTCAGCATTCAGCAGGTGCCCAGGAAGGGTTTGCTGCAGTCAGCTGTACACTTGCTATGCCACATCACCAGCATTTCGAGCACCCATCCTTGTCTTTTTAACCTTCTCCATCTTTCTTCTGTGACCCCCAAAGAGTGTGACACAGGCATCTCCAAGAAGGAAGAGCAGCCACCAGTAAACAGCTCAGAATGGTAGCAGGGGTGGTGAGAGGAGGTTCTGTTTTCACCTGTCGCAGGAAGAGAAAGAGTCCAGTCCCTGAGGTCTCTAGGGGCAGAGCATGAGCAGGGCTGCTCAATGCCTCATTCTGGAATCCCCTCAACATCCACACTTCTAAAAGCTTCCCTTGTGAGATGCAACCAATGTTGTAGCAGACCCAAGGGGATGGGTGCATGTGTGGGTCCAATATGGATGCATTGCCATCTAGGGAGGGACCAGTAGCATAGGCCAAGATTTTTCTTTGGGCGGTGGCCTATTTTCCCTGGACAGGGGTGGGGGTGTCTATCTCAGATGCTTGCTGGAGCTATGGTGGGAACATTAGCCCTGTGGTGTGTAGGTCATCAGGCACATAGATTGTAATAAGGCTGAAGAGTACAGGCTGCAACAATGGCCTCTCCTATAAAGGGGGAAGGGTGGGAGTGTGTGCTGGGATCACTGTGGGGCAGGGAGAGGAGCCAGTTGGAGGTGGTAGGGGGAAGGGAAGTGCCGTTTTCCTTTTCCTACCATGAATTCTAGATTTGCACGAGGGAGTGGTCAGGACCAAGGGTCGAAGGAGGAGGGGTTGCTGCGCTGAGGAGAGGCCAGGGCCTGTCCACTCTGTACTGACGTAAGGAATGGATTTGAGGCCCACATATCTTACTGCATCACCCCACAGGGCGCTTAGCTCCCATTTGGAGGTGTGGAGAAAATTCTTCAAGAGGCCTCCAAGGTGCTCACTGATTTGGGTGGATCACGGTGGACTTTCCACCGGAGGGCCCATTTGTGACCACAGTGAAAACTGCAAGGTCAGCATCAGCCCTGGAGACTGGGAGATGGTCCTGAAGCAGGGGGTAGAGATCCCTCCAGGCACCTTTCAAAAGGAGAGATAGACCTTGGGGACTCAAGGTGGGACAGATGTTTCAGTATAAAAATGATCCCAGTAAAAGGATGGAGTCCCTTCAAATCCCTTCCCAGGTCCCACAGTACTTAGAAAAGAGAAGTAAGGAGCATAAAAATACCTCGACGATGTGGGCTCGCCTGACAGTACAGAAAAGCAAGTCTCATGGCAGGCAGCATGTTGTGTCCCATTATACAAGAGGATTATATCGCGCGTCAGGATAGAGATTTACATACATCTTTATATAAATGCATCTATATGTATAGAGCCTACGCCTAGAACAGCCGGGCTTGCTTCTTCAGTTCGTTCCTCTTCCAGAGGGCGAGTCTCTCGAACTCGGAGATGGTCATGCCAAAGACTTGATAGAACTCCTCCTGGGACAGGTGGCGCTGCATGGTGTGGATGGAACACAGGCAGCATGAGGATGTGAGTTGTGGGTTCAGAGGTCTCTCTGTACTTCACTGTGGGTTCCCTGGGCCTGGCCCAGGGTCAGAGCAAGGAAGTTGCATGGTGTATGATGAATGGATTGAGGTGCAGGAGACCCTCCTGGGGGGGCCTCTGGAGGTATGCATGCTGGCTGGAGAGGCTTCCCTCGCCTCCAGCTCTGGTGGGTGTTGACTTTACCCAAGCTCTATTTGTACACTCTGGTTGGCGTCCCCTTTATAAATTCATGTTCCATGTATCTATGTCCATAAGTACATGTGATTAATGCTACCCAACTCCTTTTTGGGAGAAAAAGGGGTACACCCAAGGATTCAGGGTGTACTGACCCTTATTGATATTGACCTAGCAGGCTTCTCATCAGAAGAATGAAACAAAAAAAAACCTCACTGCTTATATTTCTCCCACTGGAACGTCCTTTCTTTTCCTTGTATGGAAATGAGTTTGTCATATAAGCAAACGCTCTTCTGCATTTCACCGCAGGTTCCCATCCTCCCTTTTATTTCCCCTTCTCTGTTCTCAGAAATCGTGAAGGTTCATGTCAAAAGCCTTTAGACTTAGAAGTATATGACACTTGAAATATAGCAAAATATTAGGAATTGATAGATTTAGGTGAAGGGTAGGTGGGTGTTCATTTTCCTATTCACACACTTTTCCTGGAGGTCTAAACACTTTCAAAATGAGATTTAAAATCAAGTTTAAAAAGGGAAGTAAGTGCATTCCAAGTGTCAACCCAGCGTGGAGCTCCACAGCTTCCGAATGGCTATTCTAGCTGTACAGAAACTCACGGAGATGTATACACTTGGTCTGATCAGTTTCTGTAGTTTTTTTATAATAAAGTTTATTTTAAAAGAAAAATATATGGCCTATCTTTTGACCGCAAGGTTTCTGGATTCTCTGAGAATTTAGTATCTTCAGTTGGGTATTGAAGGACACCCAATGAGAATTATGCATACAGCCACACAACAATTAGCCAGTTTGTTGACTTATTGCCACTGCGAGCTAATATTTTAGCACAGTTTTTAGAGTTAGGTAGATATGGGTGTATAGCCTTGGGCACATGGGCAATCCTTCCAAGCCTCAGTTTCCAGTTCTAGAAGAAGGGATGGCAAGAGTGAACTAGTTCACTCTTGAGCACAGAGTTCATGGGCATGCCTGATTCGCTCACTTTTTATCACGGTGTGAGCTCTTTGAGAATCGCTTAAACGGATGCTTCCATCCCTACTTGTGATGTTACTTCCTTCTCCTCTTATCTTCTGTGCTCTGTGGTCCCAGCCTCACTCACCTCTTGATATCTTCTACCACACACAGCTCACTTCTGTATTAAAGCCTCAATACTGGCTGTCTCCTCTGCCCAGAAAGTGCTCACAAAAGCACGGATAACTTTGCTCAGATGTTACACAGCAGGTGAGACCTACTCTCGTCAATTTATTTGCAACCACAGCTTGCTTCTCCTAACTCCCAGTTCCGTGTCCAGTCCTTCTTTGGCTTTTTACCCTTCCCCTTATCGCCTGCTAGCACAGCTTAGCATTTGTTTTTCATTTGTGTCCTTGAGTGTCTGTTTTCTCACACAAGAATGCAAGCTCTAAGGGATCAGGGTCTCTGTTTGATTTACAGACACATGTAAATACATAGAACAACATTTAGCACCTATAATAAACTTCTAAATTATAAACTTAATTTGCTGTTATTTTGTGTGTACATATATGATGTGTGTCTGGGGGTGCACATGTCACAGAGCATGTTCAGAGGGCAGAACAACTTTGTGAACCCCATTCTCTCCTTCCACCTTTATGTGCTTTCTAGGGATTGAATTCAGGTTGCCTGGCTTGCATGGCCAGCATTTTTACCTGCTAATCTATCTTGCTAGCCCTTTAACAGACTTATGATAAATATTTATTGGATAAATGAGCTTCTGTACTCTGAACTTCTTGAGGACATCTTAGGGACTAGAGCTGGTGCAGAGGCTGGGGCCGTGTTTCTAACTCAGCAATACATTTTAGACATCCCTGGGTGATTTGAAAGCCACGGTGGATTGACCTGAGCTCCTTCCCCAGGCTGCGATTTATCTGGTTTGGGGTGAGAACTATGTATGAACCACCCAGTGAGCATCCATCATACATAGGGAAACTAGAGCTCCCTGGTCCTGAATGTCGGGGATGCTTGCGTGCCTTAAAGCCGCTCTTTTGAGATGGCGGGGAGCTGTCCCCTTCAGCACCATCAGGCACCTGAAGCCCCTTGTTAGGAAGATGTGAACAAATCATCCAAGGTTCTTGGGCTGCTAACTCAGGACCTTAGAGCTGGGTATACTTACAGAGCTTCATGGCTCACTTGCAGTATCCCCAAACCCTTCTGCCTCTACCCTGGGTGAATTTCTAAGCACCAAAGCAAAGCTGGTTTCCGTGTACTTCTTGAAGATCACAAAACTTCCTCTTTAGGAAGCCTGCATTCAGGTCCACAAATGTGTTCTGATATCTCTCCTAACCAGGTCCCGTGGTGCAGGACAGACAGTCTTTCCCATAGGAAACTCAGGGTCTGGCCGAGGGATTGAAATTAATGAGGGTGAGATATGCTTGGTGAAGGCAAGGGGAGGCTGGAGGACCAGGCATGTGATCTATCCTAGGGGAGGCCTTGGGAAGGAGTTGGGTACCGTGGGTACTGTGGTCTGTAGAGCAAGGCCCTAAGATCCGAGACAGTCACAGGATGGGAAGGGCATGTAGGAAGAGTCAAAGGCATGGAGAGGCAGGAAGGACACATCATGAGACAGGGTAATTCAAGTTCCAGGTCAGAGGTAGCCTGGGGTGGGCACTCTATGCTAAATGATCTGTACTACCCAGTGCCATGCCCAGGGCCTCTCTGCACTTATTATCTATACTGTTTCAACTGCTCATGATGCTTCCTTCCCATCCAAACCTTACCTACCTCTTCCTGCAAGCCCGTGTCAAGCAAGTAGGACTTGGTGACATGCTTTGAATAGCAGCATCCTAACATCTAGCTAGAACTTAATCCTTGGCACACTGCCAAACTCTGCCCAGGGCTTGATGTATATTCTCATTTGCTCCTCTTGGAAGCTTGAGGGGAGCATTAGGCTGACATTCTCACACAGCTGCAGCTGTGTTATCACCTGGCTGAAGCTGTCCACCTAGTGATAGCAGAAGCAGGATGCGGGTTTGTAACGTGGGACTTCTTTATGCTTTCGTCCTCTAAGCAGTGCCATTTGCCCCATTCCTCATACCCATCACAAGACCTGGCTCTAGTGCAGCCCTGAGTATGTAGGGACCAGACCTAGCTGCTGTTCTGCAGACAGAACATCCGTCTCCTGTGAGGACACCGGTAGCTCAGAATGGCACAGCAGTTGGGCTGTGGAAGCTTGCTCGAGTCTCTGCTCTTGCAACAAGCTTCAACAGATCCTTAAATGACTCATTCTGTCCCTAAGTGGGGTCAGCTCTGGCAACTATGGGATCTCTTCAACCCAAACGTCTTCCTCAGGGTTGTGCAGCGCCAGACATGTTCAGACTGTGCCCTGAAATTGCTATGAAAGGAGCCTAATGCAAAACTTTAAATTTACTCAAAACACCAGGAGAGTTTTTTTGAGATTTTTTAAAAAAGAAAACAGGTTCTTGAGTATGAACTTTATAGATGACAAGGTCATGCTATAATGTCAGCAAATTGGACATGCCAGTTCATACCTCTAAGCGCGTCCGGTCCACATCCTTTGGCAGCCGGTTCCTTCCTCTTGTTGTCACCAGCAGCAGCTCATACGGGTAGATCTAAGGAGAAAGGTGGGCATGTCTAGCTTGGGTGTGGGGGGTAATTTTGTCTCTTCCAGCTTCAGTTTGACCCTGGGCTCCTTTTTCTATCCACTAAAGCTAGACATTTAGTCAGGAGGAAGGGTTGGGTCCGCCTTCCTTGGGTTGGCATGGTCCCCAGAGTGTCCTAACGTTGCTAAAGATAAGCTTGGTGGTGGTACTTCACATAAATGTAGGCCCAAGGCCTTCTGAATGTGTCTAATAGTTGGTGGCTGTTAAGCCGCCCAGTTGGGCCCTCTGGTGTCCTAGAGTCTTTAGGGACAGGAAAAGGGTTAGAGAAGACTTAAGGGAGAATCAGGGACAATGGGCCGAGGTGAGACAATGTTAGTCCTGAAAGGTTTTTCATCTATGCTTCTTCCCTGCATAGATGGTGCTGCCATCCTCTTGCTGCTCCCCAAGGTAGTGGTTCCCAGAATCCTGGAGACCCCAGGCTCTATGTGTTCTTTACCTTGTATTCTGCAAAAAGAAAAGAGACATGTACCAACCAGAACCCACCTCTGGGCCGTACATCGCTACCTTGGCTTCTGTCTCAGTATCCTGTGGATCTGGTCTCCACACAGCGATTGCTCTAAGTTATGGGAATCCCTCTCTTCCTGAGTTTATCATGGGGAGAAACAGGGCTGGTATGAGCATGGTAGGTGGCTGGGGGTGGGAGGGGCTGGCTGTTCTTGAGATGGTTTTGTGAGGAAAGTAGCCTTCGAGCTATGCACAATAGGGGGGAAGGATCTGAGGCAATGAAGCCTAGGGACATGATCTTCATCATCTAGGGGCCCTTGGAAGCCGTGTCATGGTCACTTGAGCCAGGGCTTGCTCCAGGCAGCCAGGGGAGTCTGGCATGAGAATCTTCCTGGCAGAGAATCTCATGGGGAATTTTCTGGGAACACTGAGCAGTTGGCTCCGATTGTTTCCCTCTACCATGTCTGACTGGAAGCGTTAGCCCAGCACTACAGGGTAATCAGCACTTTCAGATGCTCTGAGAGCTCAGATGAGACAGATGGCCTCGAAAGCACCCAAGGGTGGGGACTAGAGAGGATGAGGGAAGATTAGGGAAAGGAGAGAGTGGAAGCTTCAGGGAGTGGGAACTCAGGGTTTAGACAGAGCCCACCCTGGGGACCGAACCGGTAGCCATGGTCTGCAGGCCAAGCAACAGTCAGTGCTCTGAGTCTCTGGGAAGTATCGGGATGGAATACCCCTGCAGCTCTGGCCAGCAGTGCTCACCTCGCATGCCCCAATTGACCGCGTTCATGCTGTCGTAGTGGAAGAGGTCGGCGCTGGGTGTCTGTAGGGAACATAGAGCTGGGCTGGCCTGAGATGCTCACTGCTTCCCAGAAGCACTTACTTTACCTCCAGAAGGTGGACCAGGCCCGAGGCATGGAACTCCTTCTGCGGTCTCAGTCTCAACTTAGGGAAATGTAGCTCTTCCAGCAATTCAGTCCCAGCATGCAGTGGGCAACAAGTATGGACCCACTAATTCAGCGGAATGGCCCTTTAGTACAAGATCTTCCCTGGGAGACAGCCCTATTGGCAACTGGAAGTCACCCCTTCCATGAAATCTCAACCTTCTTTATCCTGCTCACCCTTTTTCTTTTCTTATAGTACTGTCTTCCAACATTTGTATATATTGGATTTATTTCATATTGTTACTTATTAATACTTTGTTTTCCCTTATAAGAATCTAAACTCCGAAGAGACAGGAAAGTTTTAAAAGTGTATATGAGTGTTTGACTTGTAGGTGTGTGCGTGTACCATGTATGTGTGTAACTAGTGTCCGTGGAGGTTAGAAAGGGCCCTTGGAGCCCCTGGAACTGGAGTTATAGAGAGTTGTGAGCAACTGTGTAGGTGTTAGGAACCGAACCTGGGTCCTTTGCAAGAGCAGCTTGTGCTCTTAACCACTGTGCCATCTTCCCAGACCCTGGAGAGGGATCTTTTGTTTTGATCAACTACAGGTTCCAAGCATTCAGAGAAGAACCTGGCATCTGGGAGGAGGCTTTGAGTAAAATTGCTGAATGAATGAACGCTGACCCAAGTGCATTGAAGACGGGCTTCTCCGAGGGCCAAGGCCATATATAGCATCCTCTCCAGTGGTGCCCTGCCGCTTTACGGGTCCCACCCTAAGATGGTCTTAAGCCATAAGTAGGTTTACGGCTCCCTCTCTTGACCCGCTTGCGGTGTTTACTCTACACAGCTGACAGACAGATCCCTCTAAAAATCCAAGTTGGGTTCACAGGCTCCCTCTGAAGTTCCTTTCTGAAGCAAATGGCTTCTAATGATATTTCCATCTGGCTTCAGGCCCTCCCTCTTTCCATTCTGGCCACGTGACCTGGGACTGTGACTCACCTCTGGAGCATGGACTTAGGTGTTACACTTCTCTGTGTCTAAAAGGCTCTTGCAGATCTTCAAGAGTCGAGGTCCCTCCCGCTACTGCTCTCAGACCTTTGTTTGAATTTCTTTCTGTCTTATAGACTTTCTACCCCCTTGGCTATTTTTTCTTGTCTTGGCACCACCCAACAGCTACATTTTCTTACTCCTTGTTCATCTGCTAACTAGAACTGTGAACTTCACAGGAATAGTGACTTCCTTTGCTGTAGGGGCGACCCTCAGAACCTGGAACAGTGGCTCTTAGTCAGGGCTTAAAACTCAATACTTGAATCTGCGTCCTGCCCCCAACACTTGTACAGTGGCGACAACCCCCCCCCCCCCGCCCGCCTCCAGCCTTTAACTAGCTCACTGTTTAAATGGAGATTTTATGAACTGCTCAAGAGCCTAGAAGGCTTGAATCCTGGCTCTCCCTCTCACCGGGTGAGAGAACTGAAGCATGCAGCTCCCTTCTTTTTGCCTTTATTGCTCCACTCACAAAATGGGTTTCACATTAGTGACGACCTTGCCTGGGGTGTGAAGCTAGTTGGCGCTGGTAAAGCCAGTGTGTGGCACAAGAGTTCTTCACCAGATTCTCCCTGGGACCTCTCTCTACTGGGTGACCAGAGGGGAGGGGGGAAGTTACCATTCCTCTCAGCAACCCCACCTCCACCCCAAAGCCTCTCCTTGGTTCTGCAGGTTGTCATGGGGGTTAGAGTGTTAGCATCTGGGGCAGAAGTTCCCAACAAAGCTCCCTTACCCTGTGTATCCCGTTTCTCCTGTAGGCAGGCAGTGAGGCAGATTTGGAGATGAGGGGATCTAAAAAGGAGCCAGAACAAAAAACAGTCAGATCCCCGAGCCAAGGTTACTCTCCCTGGGACATTTGACCAATATTCCCCTCGACCTAGTGGGAAGTGGTGTGGGATCCAGGGGATACCAAATTCTCTGCAAGTTGCCCAGATTGTCTTGGGGAACCCTGCTCCAGCAGAATTCTAAGCCAACCAGAAGCACCTCTGTATATGCTCTGGCCTTGGCTTGTACACATCTATCCTCTTAGGATAGATGCTTGTGTTTTGACCATAGGCCTCAGAATTAGAGTTAAGCTCAGAACCAGAAAGGCAGGTTCCCAGGTGGGTACAAGAGACATATGCCTTTCCTTCCCTTTGGGAGTACCCCAAGTGGAGACCCACAATCCAACAGTGACGATGGGTGGGCTAACTTATACTAGGATTCTGTCATTGGAGCTATGGGGAGCTGTGATTGCCATGGCTCTGTCCTTACAAGACCCATGGGCTTCTGGTGGGGCAGGCAGAACATACCGCTGTCAGCCAGGTAGTGTGATCGAGGAGCTGCAAGGGAGAAAAGACCAGATTAGTGCTCACGGGTACAGAGGGGCACGGTGGAGACATTAATTGCTTACAAAGAAACACAGCTTCATACTCAAAGACTCTGACTGCTAGGAAGTGGGGAGAGGGGGCGGGGCGGGGAGCTCAATCAGCACTCCTTTCCAGATAGCCAGTTTCCTACTGTCGAATCTAAATACCACTCTTCCTATCCTCCCCCCTGCACCCCTGTCCCGCCCCAGTTCTTAGCACCTGTCAGGGAATAGATGCTCAGGAATATTTGTTATATTGATGTACCTGGGATATGTATGTATGCATGCACGTATGACTTTTTCCATACGTTTTTATGTATTGTGCTGGTGATGTAGGACAGGGCCTCACACACGCTAGGCGCATTCCTTTTCACTCAGTTGCACCCCTAATCAACAGGTGAATTTGAAGCAGCCTTGGCGCCCTGCAGAGCCAGAGCCAGAGCCAGAGATGGAAAACAGCGCCCCACGTGGTTAGGCAGGGAAAAGGTCTCATCAGTGCATACAAATTAGTCATCCTTCAGTTTCTCGTTTTGTAAAATGGGAGTTGACAGTCTATCCTTGGTAGGGATACTGTGAAGAATATATATATATGTACTGGCTAGTTTTATGTCAGCTTGACACAAGCCAGAGTCATCTGAGAGGGGAGAAGCTCAATTGAGAAAATGCCTCTATAAGAATGGTCTGTAGGCAAGCCTGTAGGATGTTGTTTTATTAGTGATCGATGGGGGGGGGGCGGCGGCTCATTGCCGGTGGTGCCATTCCTGGGCTGGTGGTTCTGGGTCTTTAAGAAAGCAGGCTGAGCCGGGCAGTTGTGGCGCATGCCTTTAATCTCAGCACTCAGAGGAGGCAGAGTTCTGTGAGTTCGAGGGCAGCCTGATCTACAAGAGCTAGTTTCAGGACAGGCTCCAAAGTTACAGAGAAACTCTTTTATGAAAAAAAAGAAAGAAAAAAGAAAACAGGCTGAGAAAGCCATGAGGAATAAGCCAGTAAGCAGCACCCTTCCATGGCCTCTGCATCAGCTCCTGCCTTCCTTGCTTGAGTTCCTGTCCTTGGCTTCCTTCAGTGATGGACTATAATGTAGACGCCTGAGCCAAATAAACCTTTTCCTCCCCAAGTTGCTTTTGGTCATGGTGCTTCATCACATCAATAGTAACCCTAACTAAGACAACATCACACAACACAGTAAGATACTTAGCACAATGGCAGGAGAGATTGCTTAGGGGTTAAGAGCATGCACTGCTATTGCAGAGGACCCAGGTTCAGTTCCCAGCACCCACATCAGGGGTCTCAAAAGTAACTGTAATTCCAGGTGCAGGGATCCAATGCCTCTGGCCTCCATGAGCACCTGCACTCAGGCGCGCGCGCGCACACACACACACACACACACACACACACTCTTAAAAAGGTATTTAGCACAGTCCCTGACCCATACATAATACTCCATAAAACTGGCTTTATCACCATCCCATGCCATCTTTAGTCTCACCAAAATCAAGGTTTAGCAAGGCGAAGAAGTGAAAGTTCATGACCTTAGGTTCCCTCCAAATCAGGTCTGACCATGGCTTAGCCATTTACTGGCTTTCTGGCCATAGGCAAGTGGATTAATGCTACTTCTCTCATCTATTGAGTGAGTGTTTCCTACACTGTGTGGATTGTAAGTACCAGTAGTGATGTCTACAAAGACCCAAAGCATAGTAGATTAACCAACAATGCCTTCTATCACCCAGCAAGCAGTGTCTGGAGACAGCCCTAGCAGGACTGAACTCCACAGAGGTGAGAAAGGAAGGAGGCAGGTGCACCTCTCCAAGGACAGGAAGGAGCTCTGTGAGAAAGTCTCAAGCTGAAGGGCTTGACAAAGTTCTGCTTGTTTACTTCTAAGTGATAGGAGGTTCATCACCTAGAAAAGAGGCCCTGTATATACATATGTTGAACTTAATTAGAAGTCAAGGCTCCAGATAGCCCAAAAGGGGGTTACTCAGGACAGCATGGTTTCATTTGGCGCCCTATCTAGCCCTTGGCCCAGTCTGTGTTCCACACCCAGGAGAGGCTCAGGAGGATGGCAAAAGAGTCAGGAAAGTGACAGAAACTGGGGCTACCTTCATGGCCTCTCCTGATCCCTTTATTAGATCAAAAGATGGAATCTGGAGGCTGGCTATGGTCCAGCACAATCCCAGGGAGAGGGAGATCCAGTTCTATGAATTCAGTGATTTTGGGTTTCTGTGCCTCGGTTTCCTACGTTTCCTATCTCAGATGTAGGGCTCCTACTGCAGGGAGGAAGAAGATATGGTGTCTGTGCCTCCCAGGGGCCTGGCCCAAAGCAAGCAGCTAAGAGATGCCAAGACAGAGCAGTGCTTACAGCCATTGAGGGACATGTCATAGCCCGTGGTGTGCAGGGCCTCCCGGCTGCTGGTGGAGCTCCGTGGAGGGGTCCAAGGATCCGCGTAGGAACTTGACCGCGCCTTCATCTCTTCCTTCAGAATCAGCCGGCCAATCCCACTCTGGAGCTAGCGGGGAGGAACATGAAGTTAGGAGGAGGCAATGGGGCAATATCAAGAATGACTGAGCCACTGTGCCTGAAGGAGCCTCTCCTGACCCTTCCAGAACTCTCTCTCCTTGTGAACTCCTGTGAGTTCATCTCTGCTCCCAGAATAGTCCTGAGGTCTGGGTAAGGCTCTGGAGGTGTGCCCCCCAAAAACAGGTCTAACTGGTGACAGGACCACACTGCTCTGCCTGCAGCCACTGGTTCATCTCCCCATTTTACTTGAAATTAAAAATCTAAAAATTAACTATTCCGAAGCCCAGTCATCTTTCAGTAGCCACAAGGTATTTGTTTTAGGAACTCTCCCTGACTCCAGGGCAATGAGAATCTTCATACATACACTGAAGTCATCACTTATAGAAAGTGGTATAGCCTACGCAACTCTTCCTGTATGCTGGAGCTTGTGTCACCTCTCACATGCTTATTAGCATAATGGAAACACCATGTGGAAGTTCTTTTTTTTTTTTTTTTTTTTTTTTTTTTTTGCTTTTTCGAGACAGGGTTTCCCTGTAGCTTTGGAGCCTGTCCTGGACCTAGCTCTTATAGACCAGCATGGCCTTGAACTCACAGAGATCCACCTGCCTCTGCCTCCCGAGTGCTGGGATTAAAGGCATGCACCACCACTGCCTGGCAACTATGCATTTCTTCTGAGAGGAGTTTGAACTTGGTTTCTGTCAATTGCAAATGAATAAAAACTAGTCTAAGTCTTTGATTCGATGCTGTAGCCTGCTCACCTTGTGCATGCTGCGATCAAAGTCCTCCTCCTCTCCTCCTGACGAGAACCTTCTGGCTCGGGGCACTGTCAGAGGCCAGGCAAGATTAGTTCCAGTGCGTGCTTTCTGCTCAGCCCTTTGGCTCCCTCCCTCCATTCCCTGGTTTCACATGGGCATCCTCACTGCTGCTATCCCCCTCCTATTTTGGTTGTGGTTGATCTGTGTCATTCTCTTTCTCTAAGTGGAGGCTTCTGAGGAGGTAATGAAGCCACCCGTGAGCTTGTACAAAGCTTTGTTTAGAAAGGAGACTCATTAGTGAAGTCAAATGTTGCATCCAAGTGGATATTGATGGGCACTCCTCCACACAACAGAGAGGAACAGCTTGGGATGTGGTGGGGTGTCATGGCATCTGGAAGGTTTATATATTCTACCTTTAAACACTAGGTTGCCTTCCCAACTGCAGGAACTGGTGTTTTGCTCCCCAGTGTATCCCTAGGGTCTGGGGCTGGTACTTAACACCCACTGTGGAAGGAGTAAGAATCAATCACATCCCCTCCCAACTTTCTCAATAAATGATTGTGGGAAAGAATTGGTGATTGCTCCCGATATGGATGGTAGGACTCCGGCCTTTGGACCTTCGTTAATACTACCTTTGGGGGACCCATGGTAGGTCCAGTACTCGGACTCTGAAGCATAGTAGGGGTCTGGTGAGTAGGCTGGACTATACTTGGAGGCCTGGCTGATGTCTTCACTTGTTTTACTCTTGGTTGCTGTGGACAAATCACCTGCAAAGGACCCAAGGACAGCACTTCAAGAAGGCAGAGTGTCAGCATCCCTTCTATGTCTCTGTCAAGCTCCAGTCCCGGGAGGCAAGTCTATTTAAGGTTAGAGGTCTCTGGTAGGAGAGCCTGGGACATGAAACACCCGAGCTGGAGAAGCCCTGGGCTAGCCCCTCATTTTACATTTGAGGACAGAGATGAGAAAGGGCTTGATCAAGACCACCCAGCCAATTTGTATCAGAATTGACTGGACTGTGGCTTCTTGCTGCACATTCCACGGACTCTCATGATATACATTAAAGTCATATCCTTAAAGAAAAACTCAAAGTTTCCGGGTGAGCCTAGCCCTTTCCTTCCTGACATCTTTGAAGCCTGCTTTATCATGGCTTTGAACCACATCGAGAAGGAATTGCTAGGCAGGGCCAAGAAACTTGTTGAGTTAGGTCAGCTGTTTTCATGTCCTGATTGAGGAGTCTACATGTGAAGGACCCTGGACAGGGAGTAAGGAGACGGAGGGTTTGGTTACAACTAAAGCCAGTTAATTTGAACACAGTCCTGGGTAAATACTACCCTTCTCTATATCTCAGCTTCCTCATCTCTAAATTAAGTACTAGGATGGTGTGGTAGCTCAGGTTCTCCCTGGCATCATGCATCCTTCCATCGGAAGTAATCCTGTAGCAGAGGTGACCAGGGAACTTACTCCAGAAACAGTATTCACAGGGCAGTAACTTTACAGTGGGGTCGACTGGAGACAGGTGGACAGGACAGAGAGCAGGGCTGGAGAAACCAGTGTGACTCTTCAGTCACTTTTGAGGAAGAGCTACAGGGAGGCAAGATCTGTGGATCCAAGGGCAAGATCGGGGCAAGGTCTATGATCTGAGGACCAGAGAGGAGGGTCCTGGTATTAATGGGCTTTCATTTAGCAGAGGACTGTGCATCACTCCCTTGCCGCTGCACCTGGTCCTTTAACTTGAGTCCTGGGCACCTTCCATTGGTTGGTGGTGTTTTTGCCATCTCTTAAGGATGCAGCCACCTTCATCCTGGACTCCTGAGCCTGCTTTGCTGCTATCTCCTGGAGCCCTCTTAGAAAACCTGAAGGGTCCTAAGAAACACGGTTCTCAGGGGGCCTTTTCTCTATCCAAGACAAACTCTCTTTGGGAGGGTTAAACCATCTTTGGGAACACCTTTGTTTCTAGCCACATGCACAGATACAATAGGCTTACATCTCACTGTGGGGCCTCTGCCCCACCAGCTTTGAAAACGGAAGATGACTGTTTAAATGCAGGATCTTAGTCAGATCATGGAGGTGCATATCTGCAATTCTATCCGTTGAGAATATCTAGAACAACCAGGAGTTTGAGGCCAGCCTGGGGCTATACAGTAAGTTTAAGGTAAGCCTCTTAGTGAGACTCTGCCTCGCCCCCAACTCTAAAGTAATATCCAGGGTCTTTGGTGGCCAGAGCCACTACTTGTACTTGCTCTGACCCTTCCTCTATCTGATTAGCTAGGCTCACGAGACAGGATGCTTCCTGCCATCTCCAAGTTTGAATCCAAGCCTATGCTCTCCTCTGTTACCTCACTAGAACAGTGCGCAAATGCCCAGCAGCCAGGCTAGCGGTCGTTCTCTGCCTCCTCAAAGGGAAAGATGTGCACAGTCACCTGAGGTTTAATGAGTGCTTTGTAGTAAGGAGCAGGAAGTCCCAGCATGGGCGACTTTGGTACCGGAGCTCAGGCAGAATCATGGGTACAGGAGTTAAGAGAGGACACCTGGGCTGTGCATCCAGCCTTTCTCATTTTAAAGAGTCTGGGTCATGGAAGAAGCTAGCGAGTCTGTATTTTTAAAATTAGTTTTCAAGGAACAGGTGTTTCACAGACCATTGTTTAAAAAGCACCAAATAAATGAATGAATGAGGGCCCAGGGAAGCAGCCAAGAGGTAGGATGCTTGACTAGCATGCACAAGGCCCCAGGTTTGACCTCCAGCACCAGGGAAACAAAATATGAAAGGAGGGAGTGCTTTCCTGTTCCTTTCTCATCTATGAGCTTCCATCTGCACTCAGAAAGGCTTAAAGCAGAGGCCCTGAATTCGGTATAGGAATCTACGCCTCTCACAGAATTCTAATGAACAATTTGAATTATCAGCATTCTGAGTGCAGCTCTCATAGGGACGCAGGCATTTCCCGGGATTGCTCTGATCACAGAATTCAGAGCCATAGAGAGCACGCAAGGAAGGTTGGGGAGGTGGTAAGAAAGGATTTAGGGGACATGAATAATTCCTTGCTCTTTTGAAATGACATGACCACACAAAGTCACCCCCGAGGGATTGGGGGTAGCAAGAAGGACTATGTTGTGGTCTTGCATCGTCTCATTCCTGGAAACCTGAGCAGAGCCATCTGTATTGGTTATAACTCCCCTCCCCCTCCATGTTTGGTCAAACTTTGTCTGCCTCTGACCGTACCATGCCGTTTGTAGATCGGGGGTTTTCGGTAGATGTTACTTTCTCCAGCTGCCAGAGACCAGGAAGGAACAGTGGGAGGGGGAGAGAGAGAGAGAGAGAGAGAGAGAGAGAGAGAGAGAGAGAGAGAGAGAGAGAGAGAGAGAGATGGGGAAGAGAGAGGGAGAGAGACAGGGGAGGAGACAGCACTTGGTCAATTGATCTGAGAAGAGAGAGCCAGTCAGCAACTTTCCCCAAGAGCTGCCATCTTTCCCCAGGTAGGTTTCCTTTTCCAAAGATGAGCTCTCACTCCCACCCGACAGGTTCCAGTGAAGCAGGAGAGAAGGCAGATGCACACAAATGGTACCAAGGAAAGGGAGGTGTGTTAAGTTTTGGGCATGCAAGAGGTAAGGGAAGACTAAGCAGGTCCTGGTGCAGGAAGTGTGCTCTGCTTCTCCCCCTAGTGGCTGCACTTCACTCCGTGCAAGAGTCCTCAGGGAGCTGCAGAGTTGTCTACCTTGCCCTCCCTCACAGTCAGACATTCCGGGCACCTCAAGAACTGTTGGGAATGGTGTTGGTGAAACAACAGGGTAAGCTCTTGAGAGTGAGTGAGTGGGGGTTACAAAGTTGGAAGAACAGGTCTAGGCCTGGCTCTATTGTAACCCAGTAGGCTTTTGTCAACTTGATACAAGATATAAGATACAAGATACAAGATAGCAACATTTGGGAACAGGGAAGCTCTGTTGAAACATTATTTCCATCAAACTGGCCTGTAGGCAAGTCCTTGGGGGGGGCTTTTATTGATAAATGATTAATGTTAGAGGACTCAGTCCATTGTAGGCAACGTCACACCTGGGAAAATGGTATTGTGTTGTATAAAAAAGGAAGCTGGGCAACCTATTAAAGCAGGCTTGTAAGCATATCTTCATGGTCTCTCTTCAGTTCTTGTCTTGGTTTTCCTCAATGACTGACTCTAACCTGCAGGATCAACTCTAACCTGTAAATAAACCCCTTTCTCTCCCTAGCTGCTTTCGTTCATGGTCTTTATCATAGCAATAGAAAGCCAACTCCAGCATCCATGGTGGGGCTTCCTATGAGGCCACACCTATGAGGCCAGGCCTCTGGCTTTCTCTCACCTCCTCTGGGCACACTGACTTTATTCCTGCCGCTCCCTCTGCCTGGGGTGTTTCTTCTAGGATTGTCACATCACCAACTTTAATGTCACTTCCTCCAAGAAGTCTCTTTCTTCTCACCTCATCTAGCATAACCTCCCTAGTCACTCTTGTACAATGCTCTGGGCTTTTTATCCCTGTTTATATGATCTATTATAAAATACAGTATATTCATATACTGCATATTAATATGGTATATTATATATTATAAAGTATATTAATATACAATCTAAAGTTGCTATTAACATCTTCAATTACCCTTTAACCTTTTCTTTTCATTCACACATCATCTCTAGCCACACATTACAAGTATCGCACTAACAACTGAGCTTTCTGGGCAGCTGGTTCTCTCAATACATTTATGTATATGCACTACAAAGATAAGATCTGGGCTAGAGTGAGCTCAATTGCAACCTCAGGGGCCAGAATACTATCTGGCTCCCCAGAGAAGCCAAGAGATGGATCCCAGACCACCAGCTTACAGGCATCGTGGTTCAAGCCAAAGAATCCGGAGGCAAGCACCTTTCACCATTTTGTCTTTACTGTCAAGCAGCAATGTAAGAAGCCAAATCTTGGACATTTCTCTCTTCCCTGTCCCTTCTTTGTGGTCCTGATCAAGGTTGGTTATATGGAGAAGAGACCAAAGCCCATAGGTATGTTAGGACTGGAAGGATGAGTTAGCATGGATGATTGGTTAGGGAAGGCTCCTCCAGGATCAGACTTCTCCTTAATACCTGAGCAGCATCAAGCAGGAGGCTCAGGCATCTGGCACCCCCAGGGAGCATGCACTCATGCTGGGGCTGGCGGGCTGGCAGCGCCTACCTGGGATGTGAAAGTGCTTGGGAGCCTGGTAAGAGGTTGGAGTGGAGGACCTCACATCTAACTGGCTATGGTATGGAGAGCTCCGGCCACTCTCAGGCCCTGGAGCATGCAGGCAGCGGTCCCCAGAGAGAACAGAAGCACAGAGAAAACAGGCATTAAATGAGATAGCACTGAAGGAAGCAGTGGGGTGATGGCAGCAGAGGTGGGGTGGGCTGGCTGTCCCAGCGTGCTCAGCTCCAAAGTGGAAGCAGCTTGTGCATTCATGCACCATGTGGGCAGAAACGAGCTGACCTTTCCCCTCATTTGACCCCAAAGTCTGAGTCTGCCAAGAAGATACCTTTACCGGCTTATCCTCCCACCCCACCCTGCATAGGCTCCTCCCTCAGTTTCCCATTTTCTCCATTCAAACGCTTGTTACTTCCCTTACCTCGGGTGACTGTATATACTTTAACTGGCTAAGTGGGGCCGGGGCTTTCAGGTGAAGACCAGATCCCAACCTTGGAGCTATGTGTTTCTTCTTGCTGAAGAGGAGTCTTCCTCTATCTAGGCTCACTGGGTTGCCTGACACTCCCTCTCCTGGCAGTTCCCTACCTACGTTCTTGCTGCTTCTCAGTGTGGCATACCCATCTTAGGGACTCAGTCTAGGCCCACTAGTCACCAGAGGGGCCACGGGCTTCCAGAGAGCCATGCTGCTATGGAAAGTGTATATTGTTCCTGAAGCCCAGAGACAGGAAGTAATCACATTGTCCAGACTCTTCAATTCTCGTAGGGGCTTCCTTTGCCTTACCTGAACGGTAATAGTGATGAGGTGAGCGGGAGAAGGTGGGAGACATGCCTTGCCGACTGTAGGTGGGGGAATCGATGTATCCTGGGCTGGAGGCCCGTCTCTGCCGGAGGTCCAGGTTCTCATAGATGTCCTGGGGAGGAGGTGGGACTGTGAGCAACATCTGTGGTGTAAGTCTTTTAGTGGGCGGGGGTGGAGGGTGGGCATGCTATGAAATCTGGAATTCTAGGGGCCCAGGCTTAAATCATCACACAACCTGCGGAGGGTGGGAGAGAGTTCTCAGGCCTTCATGCATCGCTCGGATCCCTTGGCTAGAACCCATGGGCAGTGTCTGGAGTCTGACTAGCGATTCCAGAGACATAAAGGGGTCTGATAGGCACGTGGGATTTTTTTTTTTTTTACTTCCATCTTCATGCCATTACTTGGTTGGGGGAAACATTTTGGGTTAAGCGATCAGGCCCCTGTGGTACAGGGGACGGCTAACCAGGGAGCCCTTCTTGGTCATCATAAACGAACACCACTTTTCATGTATTTTCAAAACACATTATGTATCAGATTAATTACCTGGGAGTAAGGAGATAATGTTCCCAGCGACTTTAAAAGCGAAGAATTTGAAGGCAGCCACGGAGGGAGTGAAGGTACAGAGGAAGGGACAGAACATGGTTAAGTGGTAAAATGGCATTAAGACAGGGCCTGCAGCTGCCTCTGGGGACCCTCTCCAGAGGACACCTCACTCGGAATTCAAGAATGTCAGACTCCTGGACAGTGGTAGGAAGTCTTGTGATTATGACTCCCTTTCTAATGGGAGAGCTTGGGGCCACACGAGGCTTCTCAGGAAATGGCTAGTCTTGATCTGAACCTAGGCTCCCTGACTTGGAGCTCAGAGCTATTTTCTCAACCCTCCCCTGTCTCTCTCTTTTAGTTCACACCTCCTCTGTGGTTCACAAAGACAAAGCCTAGGGGAGTAGTATTCACATTAAGGGCTGAGCAAGGACCAGGTCACTGCTGTAAACTGGGGGGCTGGCATGGTAAGGGGCCTAGCAAGCTGGAGACGGCAGCTGGGAGACTCAGTCCACCCAGCTGGGCTGCTGTTTTCAGCTGTGAGCAGAGCCATGTTGGAATGTCTACTCAACGTTGACCAGATTCTTAATTTCTAAGACAAGTAAGAAAGGCGGATGCTTCTGTGAAATCTCCTAACATTTACATGGTGACAGCTAATCTACATTTCTGAACGACACTGAGAGTGAACTAAAGCCATCTGGGGGTTGGCTCCGACCCAGGGGTCCTGGTCTCTAGCTTCAGAATTGGAGTCTGCAAATACTTGGTTCACTTTTCCAGGCCCATTTTAGGAGCCAGAACTCAGCCCTGGACTCTTAAACCAAATAGAACCCAACCCTTGTTGGTTTCCCTGTCGCTGCCCAAGGACACAAACTAGCAAGTGGTGGAGCTGGAATAGGTACCTGGGAGCCTACTCCCAGGCCAGGATCCTGCTGCACAATTGTTATAGCTCAAGGGTCTAGAATGGGGTGAGAAAATCTCTTGGCACATGGCTAGTCAGTATCTATTCTGCGATAGTTCTCCTGCCTTCTCCAGAGCACCCCCATACCTAGCAGTCATGTAACGGTTTCTAAGTCCATCTGATGCTCCATCTTTATTAATATGTGTGCTGTTCTGGGCATGAGGTTTTAAGTAAGGCTCACAACGGAGAGAACACACCTAACCAGGGTTTAGGAATGCCCATGTCCTTTGAGCCTAGTATGGGATCAGAGACATAGGCTTGAGTATCCGCAAGATTTCGCTGCTGTAGGAAAAGCAACAGCCCAAGTAGTGGATGAGTAGCTCTAGGCTCTCAGCTTGCATGCTGGTTCAGTAGGGCGTGGTAGGGACTGGGAAGAATGAAGAGCCTAGTCCTGTCGACAGGGTGTGCTGCCACTCATCATTAGATGATAGAAATACACATTTAATGCCTTATTTAAAGCCAGATTTTTCGAGATGAAAGCTCTCGGTATTTACAAGTTGGCTGTAAATTCCAGGTTAAGAGGGTCTGGAGGCCAATACTGTGGTGGAGGCCAAGCTGTCTATAATGAAGTTGGCTGGGGACCCCAGCAGCACCTTGACTCTTTCAAGAGTCCCAGAGAGGGCAAGATGCGATACCTCTCCATAGCCACATCTCTCAAGCATCTCGTCGGAGGTGTATCTGGAATGAGGTTCGTAGGAAATGAGGTCAGGGCGTTGCACCTCGTAGATGGACTTAACCTTGGGGAGAGCTGCCAGGTCTTTGTAATTAAGGATCTCATTATCCACTTTAGCCTGGGGAAGAGGGAAACGGGCAGGAAAGAAGGAGAAAGATAAGAGAGAGAAGAGAAAGGAGAGAGAACAAAACCAAGGCACGAGAGGATCAAGCATCTCCAGTGTCTACTAAAAACACCATTAGGCATGAAGGGAAGAGCTGTGGATACTGGAAGAAGAATGGGTCCAGAGGTTACCCATGGAGCAGCATTGTTTGTGAGGCCTCTGGCTTTACCAGAATGATCCCGCCTAAATACCACAATACCTCTCTGAAGGAAGTATAAATATTATCCTTTAGACATGGAAACTGAGGGACAAATTGCCCATAACTGGTGTCACAGGCTGCGGTCTGAACTCTACTCCTGAGTGATGCCCGATGCTAAACCCTACAACGCAAAGATATTCCTAATTGCAGCCATCTTGGTAACTCTCTTCTGGGGACCAGTTTATACTCGCCAGTAACTTTCTCACACTATCGATCCCCCAACTAAGCCCTGTGATCCTGCTGTGACTGGTGCCATTCTCCGTGCCAGGGAGAATTCTCACATGTTCTAGATAGGAATCTGCAATGAGTACAGCCCTGTGATCACAGTCACTTGTCAATAGCTTACTGGCTCAACAGCTGTCTGGCATGCACAAAGCCCTGAAGTTAATGCCAGTACCACAAAAAAGAAAGGAAAAAAGTAGCTTGCTCTCTGTGGCAGCCACATGGCGGTATTGACCAATATTGAAGTCGTAGCAAGGACTCTTCTTATTTTCTCTTGTCCAGGAGAAGAAAGGACAGGAAATAGTGTCACTGATGGGCATTGTGTGGGGTCAAAGAAAGAAGCTGGATGTGAATCTGAATGACCCTGCCATGGTGTCAAAGCCCACCTGGGCCTGGCAGGTTTGAGGATTATGTGTGGAGCCTCCCTCCTTGGTGGCAGGTCCTTTGTGTCCAATACCCCCACATTCTTGGTCTTGGCTCCTTTGCCCTGTGGTCAGCCGTGCTGCTTATCTCGCTGCTCCCTGGCTCTGCCACCCACTTCTCTTGGCTTCCTTCTGTTATTCCCTCCTTTCTGTTATTCAGTCTTTCTGCCTCTGGGATGCCTTTTCTCAACTGGCTCTAGATGGTCAGGTCTCTTCCGTCACTGGTAGCATCATAAGAGTGCACAGTGTCTTTATCTCCTGCTACTTGTCATAGTTACAACTGATTATCCATGGCCTGTATGTCCAGTGTCAAGAGGGTAGCAGATCTGTCCATCACCACCTCTCCAGGACAGAGCACAGACAGGAAGTTCAGCACACACTGAATGAATGCACGTATTACATAACCACAGGACCCCTGAGGTCATCTAGATTAACTCTTGTCACTTCTGCCTGTGGGAATAGTTCTGAAGGCGGGAGCTTAGACACGTGTAAGGGGTCTACTTTGTTTCTGGGCTTCTCAGATGTTTAGAAAGGCCTCCTTTAGCGTTGCGACTCCACCCCTCTTTTGCATATCGACACTTCTCCCGTTTCTTTATTGAACAACACTACCTATATACTGATATTATTCCACCTCTACCTGCCACTCTGACCGCCTAGCTGCTGTCTTGCCTGGTCTCAGTTAAGTACCAGGCATAGGAAAAAAGGTGCCTGAAATTTATCTTAGAATTGCAGGATGGTTTCTTTTGTCATTACACTGTCTTGAACTTTAAGCCATTGCCAAGGCTCTTGGTTTACTAGGTTGCATGTCTGAGAACAAGGTCTGTGTCCTCCCCATCCCCTTCTGTATCCTCAAGATTTGGTATGCCACCGAGAATAAAACAGGCACGGCCCAAATGGGTTTAAAAACATTTCAGGTGCTAGGTCAGGGGTAAGCAAAGTCCCTTAGCTGCTAAGAAGTGATACATACGCAGATGACTCGGTTAGGCGACCCAATGCTGGACCCAGGCGGTGAGATGGAAGTTTCAGATGTCCGTCTATGCTGTGGGAGAGATGAAGACAGAGGCGTGAGAAGCAGAAGTTCAGGCTTAGTAGGGAGAAGACAGTAGAGAACGCAGCTCTTGGGGGGCTTTAGCGGGACTGTTGAAGCACTCTGGCTACCTATGTCCTCCCTCTTTCGCCTCTGCCCCTTCAACCAATGTCTGTGTGTGAATGGGATCCAGCAGGTCTAGAACTTCAGGATGCTCGGCAGAATGCCGTCATTTTAAATAGAGAGTTGTTCATAAAACTTCATTTTTGGGTTATCTCAGCCAATAATGTATTTATTTTAAAAGAATAAAACTGCTTAGTATTCATTCCTTGATAGCTTAGTAAGCAATGCAGAAGCAAACGGAAGGTCACATACTTGCGCAATCATGCTGATTCTTTGCAGTGGACCCTTGGCAAACTGACATCAACCTAAGTGAAAACCTTACAACATCTGCCTCTGCACGGTGGCCATGGTGGATGGCCAGCTCCCAGCCCCAATAGTGTGCATCTCAGAGTGTAGCAACGCATGGTAATGGGAAAGTCAAGATTGAACCAAAGGCCAGTGGGGAAATACATGTGGTTTTAGAGATCTTAGATTCCTGATGTGCAAAAGGTAAATGGTCGTGCCCCAGGACTGCTCAGCTTCCATCCATCTCCAAGCATTCTGAATGGGGCTCCAAGCAATGAATGAGAACTAGAGGTGGGTCTGGGAACATGAATGAAGGTTGAAACACTTGATGACACCACATCACACAGTGATGAAGTGGAACGCTTTGTTCAAGCCCCCTGATTAGCTGGAGGAGGACTCTCGATGTGGCGCTAACACATATCAACAGCTGTCCCCCAACAACACTTCATTTCTCCTTTGAATTAAAGAGCGTGCCAGCAACACGAGCTAGCATTTTAAAGACATTTTTTTTCAACAACTATTTCATTATCCTTGAATTTATCGTGTTTATAACCAGCGTTACTCCTCTCTACGTGGCAGCCACAAGGTCTATTTTAAAATCAGCTCAGCTAAATGAAAATGAGTTGAGTTGCTTTAAAGGAAGGAAAAGAAGGAAAAGAAGGAATGGGTGCTGACATTAAAGAGGTGGCACACAGATGCAGCAAAAAGTCTCAGGGTTTTAAAGAAGAACTCAGGTTTGGGAAATTCTCCAGACAGGAAACTGAGAAAAATGACAGCTAGGTCTTCTTGCACTCTAACGGGAACAGGCCTTAGAAAGCACAGAGTGGGGAGTCCCATATGGACATAAAGAAATCACACATCAATAGGGCCAGTTCTGTCATTAACTGGATGAAATGGCAAAGGAGAAGGGTTAATTAGCTGATCAGAAATTGTGCACCTGTGGTTTTTTTTTGTTGAGAAGATTCTAGTAATGGAAGAGACTTTTAAGGGGACAAGTTGACAGCAGGGATGAGAACATAAAGATATGTTAGAGCTCGTGTTGCTCCCCGACCCCAGCACACATCTTAGGAACTTCTCTGCAGCACGAAGAAGCCAGAAGCTCAACCTCTTCCTGCAGTCTGGGAAACCCCGTCTCCTTCAGTACCAGGGACTCAGCTTCACAGGCCTTCCTGGCATTAGTCACAGTGCAGAAATTCTGAGGGACCAGGGTCTCAGCTGGTCTGCTGTGTGCCTGGGGACAACACTCTGCATCTGCCTGGCTGCATCATTACTGTCAAATGACTCTCTTTAGACTTGATTTTCTCACAGGCAAAGTAGAGATACAATTTCTTGCCCCCTCTGCCTCAGGAGGTTGAAGCAATCCAGTCAGGGAGGAGCTATGAAGACATTCTGCAAACTGTCAATTACTGAGATGATAGCAACTATAATTATTAATAAGTAACCCTAGGATAGGGAAAAACCATGGCATAAGCGTGCCAGATTGGCTGCCATCTTGGCCAGCATTGGTGTGGTTATAATCTCACCCACCCTAGATCCACTTCAAAATCTTCCACGCATCAAGTCCTTTATTGTTTTCAAGGTTCTTTCATGTTCAAGACCTTAATCTACCCAAGCTTCCTGAAGCAACTCTTCCCATCAGGGAGCCCACAGAAACGGACAACACATTTAACTGGTATAAAAGCATACCATGAAAGCAGAGCTTTCCCAACTTGTGGCAAAAGGTAGCATGGAAGACCATGCCTCTTACCTTGAGCTTCTTCTCGGCCCTGGCTGCCTGCTTGCAGATCGGGTGCCAAACCTCAGAACCTAAAGGGGCCGGGAAAATAACAGACTCAGATCTCTCAAAGCTGACAGTGACCAGAGTCCCCACTTTACCTCGGTTTGACAGCATGTGTACCTTACACACACATCAGTCAGGAGGAGCTTCTTGTTGTCTTGGAGAGCCACTGGTGTGCCAATTTGACTATACATACAGCTTTTCAGGGTGTCTAAATCCTCCTGTGCCTCTCAGTTCACACGGCATCCTCATGAACTTCCTTACCTGTCAGTTGGGGGTGACTTTTTCCTCCTCGGGGCTCCATAGTTCTCTGAGGTCTCTTCACACATACAGTCTCAAGTCATATTAGCTCGTGAATTTGCTACCCTAAGTATATCAACGGCACCTTCTAGGCAAGGATTGAGCTTTATCCGTGGGTCTGTTTCCCACAGCATCCACATAGAGTTTGCCTTTAGTGGAAGCCCGTGGGTTTGCAGGGTGCAAGGATGAACAGACGACTAGCCGTGAGTGACACAGAACAGGTGGCCAATAAATATTTGTTGAATGGATGAATGGCATTGGGGGTGAAAGAAAATGACAAGCCATGGTTAACCTCAGCTTTCTTTTCTCCTCAAAGACTTAAGAGAGAATTAAGACTTATCAGAGCTATTGCATTAAAGGGGAGGAGGTGTCATGGTGTCTATTCTGCTTGGGAGCATTGTCTTGACCTGATAATTCCTCAGAGGCTCGAAACCCTTCAAACTTAGCACACTAATGTTGCTAATACCCACATTTTATACTGGGTGGGGGTCCAGCTGGCTGGCTCCAAACCAATTTGGAAAGGCCAATTTGGAAAGGCATGAACAACAGGTGGTTGGTCACATGTTGCGAAGCCTCGAATGTTGCACATTCCCCAAAGAAGGGACAGGTGTCCTGGATTAGAAGGGAAAAAATAGGAACATATTATCCCTCTGGAGCCACTCCTCTGGTAGCCAGCCCTAGAAGGGAAGGCGCCAGCAAATGGCTCCATTCCGAAGCACCCAGCTGGCATTTGTTTGTCTGACTTTGTTTCTAGGTTATGCTTTCCATGATAGCTTCTGCCTGGAGCCCCCAGGACTGGAATATCAGTGAAGGCGCAGGAGTCTGGTGTGAGATCAAATAACCAGACCCTGGGGAGAGGAGAGAGGATCAGTCCCAAATCTGGAGTCTAAAGTTCTTTTCTCTACTCAGCCCCCTAATATAGCCTTGCTCTCTGGGTCCAGGTTCTTCATCTGAGTAAACACTAAGGTAACACTTGGTCTTAGAGATTATCTTCATCTTCAAAATTCTTACTCTAGGGCTGGTTTTGTCTTTTGTGGGATAGGAACCCCCACTTCTTATCTGCTGGTATTCTGGGATGTGTTTAATTATTCAAGAGAAGTTTGATTCCGTCTAAAGTAAAATGCAATGGTTATCAGAGCCCAGCAGAGGGACTCTGGGTCTGAGGCTTGGAGCCAGTGAGCACAGGGTGTGTCTGCTCTCAAGCACGGGGTTGTGATCTCTCCTTTGGGGAGTTTAAATTACAGAGAGCATTTCCGGTTCCTCTCTGAGTTGCTCCCCAGTCCACCAGGAGTTGTTTACCACTGTGGCTACGGCAGGAAACACATGTTCCAGGTCACTGTAGGAAATGCTTGGGGTGGACGTGGAGGTCATGAAAGTAAGCGAAAGACAAATAGGAAGGTGAAACAGGCAGAAGTCCAGGCTGGGGCAAACGACAGAAGCGTGTGTGGGTTCAGACTAAATCGTCTCTCTTACTTTGACTCCATGACACTGATGTATCTGATCTGAAATAAAACTGAGCCACAAATGGCTATTAGCTTTACTCTGCATGCAGGAAGGCGTGTTTATATATGAACTGAGAGGGAGGAGGAAGCATCAAAAGACAGGAGGAAGATGTAATTAGAAAATGAAAAAGGTAGGGAGTTGTCAGAATATCATATATATAAAAGAAAGTAATAAAGTGGGGTGGGGATGGCTGGTAGCTAGCAATAAACTCAGGTAAAAAAAAGTGATTTTCTTTTCCCCATGAAGACTTGTATGAAATTATGGTCTCCTAAGCATTTATGCCTTTGGACACCAGATCAATAGCATGGCCTCAACAAAAGAAAACACCTAGTGTGCTGGCTAGTTTTGGGTCAATTTGACACAGGCTGGAGCCATTTGGGAAGAGAGGACCCCAGGTGAGAAGATGCCGCCACAGGATCAGGCTGTGGGTGAAATCCTGTAGGGCATTTTCTTGATTGGTGATTGATGTGGGAGAGCTCAGCCCATTGTGGGTAGTGCCACTCTTGGGCTGGTGATCCTGGGTTCTATAAGCAGGTTGAGCAAGCCATGGGGAGCAAGTCAGTAAGCAGCACCCCTCCATGGTCTCTGCATCAGCCTGTTGCTCTAGGTTCCTGCCCTGTTTGAGTTCCTACCCTCACTGTTTTAGATGATGAACTATTTTGGGGAACTGTGAGTAAAATAAACCCTTACTTCCCCAAGTTGCTTTTGATCATGGGGTTTCATCTTATCAATAGTAACCCTAAGTAAGTCACTAGGGAAGGAGGTGATCTTTTTTTACCCCCAAATACAGTGTCTGGCTCATGTGAATGAATGATTGGATTCTCCCTTGGTATTTTTACAGTTATAGTATTAAAGGTACTCGGAGGAGGGTGGTAATCAGAACAGGGAGGGCACTCAAAATCACTCCCTAAGGTAGCATTTTTTTTTTTTTTTTTTAGCTTTTATATTTGTGTTTACCTAAGGTAGCATCTTCATCCTGGGAAGAGAAGGCAGAAAAGAAGGCAGAACCATGCCTGTGTGCATTTCAGAGCTCTCTGAAGGAAGAGGCTTTCATTAGATCTGTAACAAGAACTTAGGGCAAGAATTCCAGGGAAGGAAAAGTAACTCATGAACTGAATGTTCTTGCTCAATTGATAACGAGCTCCTGTCCCCCACAAGTTTTCAAATACATACCGAATAGGAAAGAGCTCAGCATCAGTATTGTGGAAGGGATTCATCATATGCCAACCACACTGACAGATTTTAAACAACCATCTCAATCCTTAGAGGTCTTGTTTCTACAGTAGTATGTCTCTCCATATACAGAAAACATTTAACCTGTCCAATTATCCCCATATGAATGCAAATTCTATGAAGAGAGAGATTCCTATGTATGTGCCAAAGAGTCTCAAGAAATACTTATGGAGTGAATGACTAGAGAAAAATGAGCTGATGAGATGATTCTTTCAGCCTGCAAAGACAATTGCCGCCAAGACTGTTGACCTGAGTATGATCCCAGAGTTACGTGGTAGAAGGAGAGAACCAGCTCCCACAAGTTGTCCTCTGACTACACGAGCACTGTGGCAAGTCTACACTTATGCACGCATGTGTGTGCACATGTGTGAACACACACACACACACACACACACACACACACACACACAAATAAACTAACACGACCACAATAAAACTTAAAACAAAGCAAGATACTTGACTTTGGGCCATTTGGATTCTCTAAGCGGGGCTTGGAGATGTGTGCAAATAGAACAAGCTAGTCTCTGATTTTGACAGCTAGAGTTCAAGAACTTTCACTAGGATAGGGTTGGCCAAGGTCTGACCATATGGAGCATAAGTCTGATCACCTGGTGCAGATTCCCAGGCCCCAGGCTGAGCCCCTGATACCAACTTCTTGGAGGTGGGGCTGAGAATCAGATCCCACAGCTCTCCAGGTGACTTTTGACTCTAAAGGTGAGAACCAGTTGGCTAAACACAATATGGCACCCCAAGCTAAGTTTTAAGAATGCTATGGGACAGAGAAACCAATGGTCCAAGACAGAATTCTAACATCTTATGTGAATGGGACATGTTTTACTTGGACTCCTGGTCCAACAAGTTACCCTCTCTTACTCTCTGAGACTGTCACCCACAGTTCCAGGCTTGTGGACCTATTGTGAAGGTTATATATAGGCTCATCAACTGACTACAGATAAAAACCCAATTCCAGCATATTCTTCACGCCCACTTGGATGCTTAGCAGAACCAGTTGGACTAGTTAAGCATGCCCCAGACCTGCAATGTCTGGGGCCGACAGGATGCTAGGATCCCACCCACCTCTCTGCTGGACCTTCACATTCAGCTTGCCAACGCCTCTTTTAAAACATCAGAGCTGCATCTGCTGTGGTTGTCTTGCAGAATACCCAGTGAATCCTGAGTTCTGGGTCAGCACTGTGTAAACACTTTCGAATCTGAATGTTTTTAGACACTGTGGGTTGCCACGATCCTCCCAGGATCTAACTCACAGCCCGTCTCACTTGGCAATGAAGGTGATTGAGTTTCAGGTTTCTGATTCTGCAGGGAATTCTGCCTCAACAGGTTTCTTCTCCAGATGGTTCATCACTACGGTAGGGTGAGGTTGCTCGGCATTCTGCCTCCATGGTAGCAGCACTGCCTCTGTGAGATGACCCAGAAGTGACCTGAGAGTTGCTCCATTAATAACCCTATCCAGGGCCGGAGAGATGGCTCTGTGGCGAAGAGCACTTGCTGCTCTTCCAGAGGACCCGAGTTTGGGCCCTAGAATCCACACAGGCAGTTCATAGCTGTCATTCCAGCTTCATGAGACCAGCTGCTCTGGCCTTCCTTAGACATCTGCACCCATGTGCACACACCACACACACACACACACACACACACACACACACACACACACACACACACTGTAGGAGGGGAAGTCTGCAGACACAAAGCATATCAGTGGATATACCAGGCACTTACAGGCAGGTGTGAACGAGTGGACAGCAACTGCTTATAGGGGATTTCTTTTGGGGTGAGATAGAGAGACACAGACGATGGCTGTACAGCATTGAGAATGGGCAAAACCTTCTTAAGTATATATTTTAAAATGATTACTTTGATGTTACATGAATTTTTATCTCAAGAAAAAAGAAAACCCTTGCCCCATAACCCCAGAGGAAGTAGATTGCTTCTGTAGACTACAGGGTACTTCATTCTCTTTCCATGAGGGTGCAGAGTCTCTGTCTCTGTCTCTGTCTCTGTCTCTCTCTCTGTTGGGGTGGTGAGCAAGCTTGTCCCTTGGCTCTGCTGTGTATAACAGTATCACCGCTGCCATCATCTTCGGTGTCAGAGGTCTTCCCCAGGCATTGGGCACTCAATGCATTATTTAATGTGGTATCCTATGATGCTTGAATCCTGGTTGTGCTGCTTGTAGCTTCGCTGGTTACATTGTCCAGAGCAACTCAGTCCTGCTCTGTGCCTTTGTTTACCATCTACAAGGTGGGAATTGATAATATCCACCTTGTAGGTTTGTTGTAAGGATTAATGAGCACACACACACACACACACACACACACACACAGAGACACACACTCAGAGAGAGAGAGAAAGAGAGAGAGAGAAAGAGAGAGAGAGAATGCACTGGAATGATATGTGTTTATAGTACGCATTACAAATAAATTTTTATCATTGTTAATATTATCTCTTCTCTCCCATGTGAAAACACTATGCTAGGGGCTAACTAGTTTGGGTAAGCTGAAAGGACTCACAGACAGATTGGAGGAGGAAGAGGTTTATTCCTTGACTCCCAGGAGCAAGGCCTGCCTGAGCCAGAGCACAGCAGCTGAGGGGCTGCAGGTGTTGTAAAAACAGTCCACTTTGGAGGGAAGCTCTTAATACCAGGAAGCAAACACCTCAGTGGCTCCAGGAAGTTCCTAAAACTGATCAGATTTAACAGGTTTCTCCCTCCCCAAGCTTATATAAGCAATAAGGGCTGTTGAAAGACACTCATAGACAAGCCAAGTTGCCTGGAAGAGGCTCAGGCCAACAGAGCCAGTGGGAAGATACTCTTCAACCAGCAGAACTGTCTGTAGGCTGAGCAGTTTGCTCTAGATTTCTAGATTTTGTGAGTTGTCACTCATGCTGAGGTGGCTTTTGGTGATGCAACTGTCTTTGAGTCATCTCTGCCACAGTTAGTAACCCCTCACCCATACACCGGTAAGTAATCCCAATGAAATTCACTGGTTCACCAACTTAGACTTTTGTGGTATCCATACTTCGGTCTGTCATCAGTTCCCAATCTGGGGTGAATATATGTCTGCTTACGTCTCCCCAAAACAAGTGAGGGGACACAAAGACAAATGACTGGCTATATAGGTGATGTTTCTGAACAGAAGCCTGGTGTGGCTGCCACTGCACCCTCTTGGCATGAGGAAGTAGTCTTGAGGCTTTATCAAGAGACAGAGGGAGAAAAATGTCTGGTAACCACAAACATGGTTACCATAGAGGGCATCAAACAGGAAGGAACAAAGAATGAAGCAGGACTGACGGTCCAGTGATTCAGGGGTTGTGAACAGTCATGAGAATAATCTGAATGTTTAGGATATATGCTAAGCAATAGGTATTCACATTTTTCCTTATTATTATTATGAAGCTTTTGATGCTATGAGGAGACTATGAGGAGGACACCTTGAGGATTAGGTGGGTCCAAGGGGTCCAAGGTATGGACAGGGCAAAAGTTATTTATTTATTATTATTTTCCCTTTTTTATCTGCATGAATGTTTTGCTTGCATGCATGTATGTGTACTATGTGTATGCATGGTACATGTGAAGGACAAAAGAGGGCACTGGATCTCTTGAAAATGGAATTACAGATGGTTGTGAGCCACTATAGGAGCTGGGAATAAATTTCTCTGTAAGGGCAACAAGTGCTGCTAATCACTGAGCCATCTCTCTAACCCCTATTGTTTTTTATTATTTGTTACTCTCTTTCTTTCTCTCTCTGTGCATATGTGTGTGTGTGTGTGTGTGTGTGAGTGTGTTGTGCATATGTGTGTGTGTGTGTGTGTGGTATGTGGGGCATGCATGTGAGCATGTGTGTATGTGTGTGTGTGGTATGTGAGGCATGCATGTGAACATATGTGTGTGTGTGTACGTGTGTGTGGGTACATGCAAGGGCCAGATAGAATGTTGGGCATTGTGTTTTGTCACTCTCTGTCTTACTTCCTTAAGGCAGGGTTTCTCACCGAATGAGAGGCTTACTTTGTAAGCAAGGCTGGCTGACCAGCAAGTTCCTGGGTTCTGTTCCCCAACCATGCCCATCTTTTTATGTGGATGCTGGGGATTCAATTTCAGACACTTGCACAGGAAGTTCTCTTACCCACTGAGAAGTTCTCTTACATCTCCCCCTCCCCAGAATTCATTATTATAACACATTTAGAAAGTGGGGCCTCATGCTGCATACTCAAGAGCCCCTTGACAACATCAGTATTTAAATAAAAAATAATAATGATGATATAAAGGTAGCTAGCACTGAGAAAATATGCAGAGCCCAATTTAAGCCTTTTCTTTTTGGCTGTCTTTTTTTTTTTTTAAGACAAGATTTTGTTATGTAGTCCAAGGTAGCCTTGAATTCATGATTTGCCTGCCTAAGCCTCCTAAGTGTTCTTCCCCCTCCTTTCTCTTTTTTCCCTTTCTGTGTGTGTGTGTGTGTGTGTGTGTTTGTGTGTAAGTCTGTGGGCATGCACACCCATGCGTGCATATGTAGAGACCAGAAGAGGCTATTGGATATCTTCTTCTGTCTTCTCTAGCTTATTCCCTTGAGACAGATATCATCTCTCATCATTTCAACTAGATTGGCAGTGAGCCTGTCTTTATGCTGGGGTTTTACCTGGGTGCTGGGTCCTCATGCTTGCATAGTGAGAGCTCTTATCCACTAAGTCATCTCTTTGCCTCCTTCATGTGCTCTTCATGCCACGATGGCAATATTGACATTACCCAGCACTGATGAATGTGTTGCACCCTAGGGCACAGCCACCCCTAGAAGTTTGTCATGAGCTCTGACTGGCAGAGCCAGAGGTACCTGGCTGTGCACTGAGCCCACTTCCTGCAGCTGATCCTCATAGCAGACCTATGTGGTGGTGAAGCCAAGGTTCTAGGAATTTGGATGTCTTAGCTGTTTGTTCACCTTTGTCTTTCCAGCCTGGCAAGGGCCTGGCATTTGCCCAAATGAAGTCATCAGAACCCCCCTGGGACTCCTCTGATGATCTCAGATGGGAATGACACCTCTCTGCCAGCTGATGGCTAGGGGCTGGCTACATCCTCCTTCCCATTGCATGGCTCCGTGGCCAGAGCAGGAGAGTATGAGGCCAACACAAAAAGATGCAGAGAGAAGACTGGTTTGGGGACACCCAAGGGTCCCTCAATGAGGCTGCTTCTGGATGTTTCTCAGTCCTGGCAGCCTATCAATCATGCCCCTTCTGCCTAATGTGGTTGGAGTTGAGTTTCTGCCACCTGAAAAGTCCAGACTAATAAAAGGTCTCTTCAGACTCAGACTCGAGCATCTGACACATTCCTGACTTGCCCCGGAGGCAATTTTGTTTCTTAGAAAATAGTGGAAGCAACTGGGAAAATTGCTGCTCTGGACCTAATTTTGACCAACATGAACAGATTGGCTGTGAAGTAGACGTGGCATGTAACTGGTGAGAAAATGGTCACATCACTTTGAGTTTGCGGGGACCTGATCTGAACAAGCTGGAAGCAGACTTTGGACACACACGCTTCAGATACAACACCGTAATATTTCCTGTGCGTCAAGATGTTAGGTAACCCTTAAAATCTTCAAGAAAAAAAAGAGACATCTCATCAAAAATTAAAATGTACTCTAAAATGAAATGTGCTTAGTACAGGCAGACTTGAGGAAATAGCAACTTAGTAAAAGAAAAAAAGATGTTTGAAAAATCTAAAATTACACAGCAGGGTTGGGGAAACATACGTTTTTAAGTTTTGAAGCATAACTCCTACGACCTAAACTGTCACTAGAGAGAGCCAGTGGAGAGGAAGAACCCTGAAGTGTGGAATGAGAGCCACCCAATTGGCAACTGCGCCTCAGCAAGTGTGGTTGGAGGAGATTTGGAGATCAAGAACATGGGCTTGCATGCCACCGTCGGAGACAACTGCAGGCCCTTAGTGGGACATCTACTGGCCTGGTGCACCTGTCGCAGTGACCTGTCAGGAAACGGGGGCCTCTCCAGCTGTGCTGGGACATGCCTCCCACTACCAGGTCCTTGTATCATCTGAACTAAAAAGAGCAAGGTCTGAAATAGCCTCGGTTCCACAGAGAAGGCAGCCCGGGATCTGTGGGGTTTGCATTAACACAACGGAGGCTCTTAGCTTTATTTTTGGATCATGGCATTGCTCAAAAATCAGGGGACCGACATAGACCTTCTTTCTACGTGTGGAATTTGGCAAGCAGTTCCAGGAGATCCACAGTATTCAGAAGGCTAACTAAGGAGAGAAGGCTCGGTTGGTTAAGTGCACGCTGAGCAAACATGGAGGCCTGAGTTTGAGTCCCAGAACCCGTGTGAAAAATCCAGGCACAGTGGTTTACACTTGCGATCCCAGTCCTGGAGAGGTGGAAAAAGGCGGATTCCAGGAACTCGATGACCTGCCGCCTTCCCTGACTTGGCCGCACATCTGCAACCCCAAGACTCCTCCTAAGCTGAAATGGGAAGTGGAGACAGAGAATCACCTAGAAGTGTATATAGTCTGGCTAGCCTGGAGTAGATGACGAAGTTCAGAGGAGAAAGACCCCACCTCAACAAGGAGAGGACCAGGTCCTGAATGCTGTCCTTTGACGTTCATATGTACAGTGTTGCTCAGCTGCATCTGCTCCAATTGATGAAAATAACAACAAACCAGGGTGGATGAAGGCCACTGGAGGCTATGTTCTAGTACACACACACACGCACACGCACACGCACGCACGCACACGCACACGCACGCGCGCACACACACACACACGCACACACACGCACACACACACACATTTTCGTAACAGACAAAGCAAAATGCTTTGATGAACTACACATACTAGTTCTTCATAGACAGACTAGTCAAGTGTTGCGAATTCCCTAATCCCGAGTCCTTGGCGGAGGGGTGGGAACCACAAGGTAAATGTTTTTTTGATCACCTCGTTAGAGTAGGTCAGAGGCCTTTCATTACATTCCCACTGTCTTCAAACTCTCCCTTTTCACAGATTGGTATTGACATCTCCACGTCAACAGAGTGGGGCAGAGCACTGAAGCCCCAGTGCCGTGTGCCGTACTTGACAGCATAGATGCTGAACCGGTGAGCAGACCCGCGATGACCGCCATGTTCCTCACATTTAACACTGGCGGACTCATGCTTTGCTACAGTACTTCCATTAGCAGTGTAGGGTCTGTCTGTCCCAGGATTTCAAAATGAATTCATTGAATATGCAGACGATAAGAGCGGGCCTTGTGCTTTCCAGTGTCAGCTGCCTCAGATCTTCACGATGGGGAGGGGGAGAGGCACACGGTGCAGCTAGAAGGCTGGATAAAGACTGCACCCGCTGTCCTGGATGGAGGTGTATTTAGGAGGAAGAGCACGCGCACCACATTTAGAGCCCAGTGCAATGCCTACATCTGCAGCGGCTCTGGCCTTTGAGACCTCAGTGTCAGCTCTACCCTGAACCTGAAGCATTTCAGCTTTATCCTGCCGCACCACAACCAGTGACCTAATTTCCTGGGGAAGCCCAAATGAAGGGTTTGGATAACAAACAGATTAGAAGTCTGGCCTCTTTATAGAAATAGCTGAAAACCAGAATGTGCAGCAGAGCTTAAAACAAAGAAAAGGAAACTTGCTGTAGTCTCCAGGGGGCCCAGAAGTCTCCCACAGATGTCAGGCATCTCCCAAGTAGAGCCCATCGGGAAGCCATCACACGGTGATTAAAACACAAAGTAATGAATCAAAGACACTCTGGGGATCGTCTACCAGAACCAGCTTGTCCCTGCTACAGAACCCTGAGACAGAGTCCAGAATGTGGGCCCTAATATTCTGTATCTCCGTCCTGCCCACCTCCACACCCTGCTCTAAGGCTCTCAGCACCGTCACATTCCTTCTGTCCTCCAGTGCTCCTGAGGCGCATGCCTGTTCTTTCTGTACTATATATATGGATTGTCCACCATGGGATGCTAGCTTCCATCTGGGGACTTCGCCCCTGCTATCCTCACTGCCTCTCCTCTTCGTCGCCCCTCCCTATTACTCAATGCTCAGGATCCTGGCTTGAAATGTCCTTTCTTCAGAGGAGCCGCCTCTGACCTCTTGGTCTTCTGATACGTTCCCCATTATCCCCAAACTTCCTCCTTAGAGAGAGTTTTGATGTTGTTGCTTCTGTTTGATCAATGCCTTTCTCTCCTATCTGGTGATAAACTCCATCAGCGCACCAAACACGTCTGCCTTGCTCATCTCTAAGCAGAGTGCTTGGCATGCACTAGAGAGCCTGGAGCAGCGTGACCTTCACTGGAACGGATTAATGAGAGACTGGTACCAGCCACACTTGACAAGGGAGGAAAGACACCCAGAGGAGAGAGTCACTCTTCAAGATCATGACCCATTAGCGGAAGTGCTGACCCTTGAACTCAAGACTGCTCCCTCTCAGCTGGCTCATTCCTCTCCTGTACTGCCATTTCTCGAGTCCTGGTGCTGTTACTCTGTAAGTGTATTCTAGACTCAGCTCCGGTGGTAACTGAAACTCCTGGTGGCTGCCACCCACACATGACACCCATAACCAGCATCATTATGACTCTAGCACCCATGGCCCAAGCCCCCTCATGGCAGATCCCTCGGCACCCCTCGAGGCAGGTCCTCTGGTACCCTGCAATTACTCCCACTCTCCCAGGAGCCAGAAGGGTAGGAATGGGGATAATTATTGAGAAGGTGACAGCTCTCTCCCACCTCCTGGAGGCATTTCTGCCTTAAGTTCTACTGTGCATTTGCTCTCATAAACACAGAGCTGTTGGCTTGACTCCATGTTTAACTCCTTCAGTATCCATGGGAAGTAAAGTTTCCATTGGGGGTAAAGTTTCTAACTCCTGGCTGGGAACTCCCTGAGGGCAGGGCCTTTGTCTCCATTGCTCCTTCCTGCCTCTCCTGCTGTTGGAGCACTACTGGACACATGCTAGGCCTCAGAAGATACAGGTGGTATGTGAACAAAGAGAAGGTTGTCTCTGACCAGGAATTTACTACACTTGTATCTTACAGGGGCAGCTTAAAGTCTATCATAAAGGTCAGACAATCAAGGTCCAGAGAGGCAAGAGGTTTGTCTACGGTAAACAAATTAGTAAGCAATAGTGCCAGGACCGAGTCTGAAGCAATCTAGGTCAAAGTACCAAAGAGGGGAAGAGAAGGATTTAGAATTGAAGCAGGAGGGCAAAAAGATGCTGATTGCTCCGTGGTGCACAGATGGTAATGCAGGTCCAAGGGCAGGTTCAGCACCGGGAAGTTGAGAAGGTGGAAGGAACACTGCACAGCAGATTTTCAACCCAAGTGCAAACTTTACATCCTAGTGGTGGTTGGTTTGCTAAGACAGGTAATACAGGGTCCTGAAGCAGGAATCACTTAGGATTGCGGAGGATTTTGGTGCTCATGGGGAGCCACAGGGACCAGACCTGGATATCAGCCCGGGTCTCAGTCCTGTGGAGGAAGGAGGAGAGAGCCTGGAGGGAATCCTGCACACTGATTCACAGAGGTCTCTGCCTTTCTCTAGGTGTATCCCCATCCTCATCTATATGATGAGGAATGTGGTTTTCCATTTTAAAGCAGCGTCCTCCCCCATCTAACACCCGAATGATGCTATGTTCAAGGAAGCAGTTAGAGTCCCAGAGTGTTTGAAATGGCCTCTTCATTGAGTCCCGCATGGGAGTCCCTGCCCAACGTGCCCAGTTTCTGCTGAATAGCTCTGGGCCAGCAGGCCTCAGCTGAGGATGATTTCACTCTCTTCCCCATCCCCAGGATGTTAGGCAGTATCTGACACACTTTTGATTGTCACAATGGAGAGTGCACATTACTGGCACCTTGTGGGTGTGGACCAGGGATGCTACTAAATACCCTACAGAGTACAAGACAATTCTTACACTGAAGAAGTATCTAGTGACTCAGCCAACACCCTAGATATTCTCAGTATCATTCATAATTTAATCTTTTCCTTTCTGAGTCCCCATAGTCTCTTGTACTTTGCTTGTACTTGGTTCCTCCTGGCTTGTCTAAGAATTGTTAGTCTTCTGCCTGCTTCTGAGCCCCTAACGCTGACCCCACTGTTCCTACTCCTCTCATGTAGCAATATCAGGAGGAGGGGGCTATGGAGAAATGACTGCGTTGTGAGAGCAGAATTTCCGAGGTTGAGATCAATACCTTTATGAAATAGGTCTCAGGGACCACCTCGTCCCTCTCAGCATGTCAGGATACAGCAAGAAGCTAGTACCCGTATGAAAGCAGGCCATCACCAAGCCTTGATCTTGGACTTGCCAGCCTCCAGAACGCCGAGCAACACACGTCTGTCATTGATGAGCTACCATCTATGTTAGTTGTTTTGCAGCCTGAACAGACCACAGGATCAACGATTAGGTTTTGAATCTCAAATGTTTTCCATGGGCTCATACTGGGAATGCTGGTTTCTCAGCTGGGTGCTGTGGGAGGCCGAGGTACCTTCAGGAGGTGGGGCCTGGCTGGCAGAAGTAGGTCACTACAAGTGGGAAGCGGGACTTTGAAAGTCAGAGCCTGAAGCCTGGTTCGGGCCCTGCTTGCCCCCTGCTTCCTCCGTCACCATGATATAAATAGCCTACATCACAAGGTCCATGGCCATGAACCTTTCTTGTTGTGATGGACTGAAAACCCTTTGAGCGAAAGAAATCTTTTCTCTCTTTAAGTTGTTCTTGTTGGGCACGTTGCTAACAGTGATATAAAGAGAAATGAGCACACCAGGTACCAGTCACTCACCAGGAGGTCTGCTCTTGTCCCTTCCGTAGGGGACCTTGCTTGGCATGATAGCCTCCCCTTAACATCCTTTATCATGGTTGACAGCCATTCACGGGATTATTGAGTAACACTAGTTCCTGCCTTGGGCTGTAGTATTGTGACGAGACAGAGCTTTCACGTGTTAGGGGCCCCAGAAGCAATTGCTAACGTGAAGCTGGTTTGGCAGCATAGATGGTGGCTTTGTTCAAGTTCTAGATACAAGGCTTGGTGCCTTGGTGAGAAGGCCTCACTCAGATGAGAAGCTGAAGTGATTGCATCAAACCAGTGGGGTGGGAGGGACCCGGAAAGGTCTTTCAGAAGAGCAGAGCCAAGAGCACTGTGATGTAGTGGGATCAGGGGCTGGACGGAGGGCAGAGGGATGAGTGGACTCTGAAGGTAACTGGGTGTCTGAAGCAGGAATCCAGGGCTAGCCAGGAGGGGAAGCCACTGTACCTTTCACCCTGGGAGCCCCGAGCAACAGCCTACTAGGATACTCTGCGATGTGGCGAGTTGAAACGGGATGGAACAGGCCAGGTAGAAACTGTGCGAACTCAGTAGCCTGGGCATCCCCCCTCCCCCGAGGTTCTTTGACCCTTTGGCCTTGTCCAGCTCAACCTCCCACCCCCACGTGGAGCCAGAAGAATTCGCTCAGAGGATTGCCAGGGAAGCAGGCCAGCGGAGCAGCCGGTGGAGGCACACGGGGATGGAAGGCAGATTACATGTCACCTCATATTAATCATTCCGGCAACTTCCCTCATCCACCCAGAGAGGAGAGAATTAATTGCAATCTTGAAGGCAAGCCAACAGCAGCGATAACACTGAAGAGGAAGGAGACTGTCTCTTTTCCAGCCACGAGCCTACCAGAACGCCTTCGAGGGGCAGATTTGCTTACCTGTGAGATACATCTCCTCCCCTTCAGTGAACATCTGGTGGCAGCGCACACATCTGGCACAGGTGGGGTGGTAGTGTTTCCCTCCTGCCTGTGGAAATCAGGATACAGAGCAAAACATCGGAACTGAGGCCACTGTCCAGTAGGGGCTGGTGGGTGAATACTTTTTGGGAACATTGGTGGGTCTGGTGTCTCTCTCCACGTCTCTGTGGTCGGTTGGGAGGCTGCCTGGGGGCAACCACAACCATATGAGAGTCTACCCAGATAGCTTGGTGGTTTTTTCATGGGTCTTGATGGAAGCTCATGGGATTTTCCTAGACATGGGCAGGGCAATCAGAGGACACTATTCCCCATCTCCTCATTGCTCACAAGGGAATGTTGATTTGAGGACTGCAAGCATGTTCCTGAGTATGGGGGCCCTTAACACTAATGATAATTGTAATGAGGAGTGTGGGCCCCTTGTTCCATCCCGCCCGGCTAGCTTATGCCCGAAATAGGCCAAGTCAGTTTTCTTTATTCAACCAATGAAAGCAACACATCCTATACCAGATAATTGACAATGACTGTAAGTACTACCATATGAACTTGAGGCTTAATAACATTGTCTCGGAATAAGGAAGGAGGAGAGATGGATAGGTCAATAGATAGATCCTTTCCAACCCTGTTATTGGGTTCTGATTTCACCAAGGAAAATGTGCCAGTGTCTGCCCATGCATCTGTAGCATTATTTAAAACACACTCGTGTAAGAATGAGAACAAGCATGAGGCTTAGAGTCTTTACAAACAAGAAAATCTGGCTAGAACGATATTCATTTTGGGCTGCCTTCAATTGGCAAACGACTCTGTTTTTCCTGTTACGTTGTACCAGTTGTCTGTTAAGTGAGTCAACTTAAAGACAGATTAAAGTATTAGGTAAGGCTGAGTGTATAAGGTTTACAAACATAGCAAAAATTATGAGCACAGCTTAAGGAGGACAGATTTTTAAAAAAATGGGCTTAGCGCATAAATTACATTACGTGAGAAACAAGACCCGCGGGGTGCTCCTAACGCCTAGGCTAAAAGGCTGTACCTGGATATCTCAGCCTGAGCCTGGCCTATCTAGCCCGGTTTTAGTAAACACATTCCTTTTTCTTACTTTCCTTCCCAACCAATATTTCATTTAAAAATGGAAATGAGTGCAAATCTTTTTTTGGGGGGGGGGAATAAATGGATTTTGAGAACGTTGTGTTTGAAGTCTCACTGGAAAGAGGGAGGAGGGTCACCCCCTGACCCCACCCCCATCTCACTTCTGCATTAGATACTAGAATCTCATCCCAGAAGATCTGATGTGCAAGGTCCCTTTGGTGACACATCTGGAATTTGCATATGGAAGGAGTAGCACAGAGCCTGGGATGGAAGGTGAAGCATGATTTGAATGATTTTTTTTTCCGTAACAGCACAGGTATTTTTAGGGGAGGGATGAGGTAAATGGATGACTGTGGGAGGTCATGAAACCCCCTTCTCTAAGCCAGCACTTAGTCTGATGTTAGTTCTCAAATCACGACTGTGTAAAAAAATCTTATCTGTAAATCATCTTAGGGGTGGGGTTCTTGGAATGGGCTTGTCTGTTTTGGAGAAACTCTTTTATCTCAAAACTTAGCAAGAATGTGAAAAGGGCAGATTCCTACAAACGAAAAATAATTTTCAATGTCCCCTTTCTCCATTCTTGGTTGTTTCTGTGGCTCCCACCAGTGAGAAAACTGTCTTTGTTGTCGAGTAAGCTGTATTCAAACTTCAGAAAGAGCCTGCTATTTTCCCAAGCAAGGAAGTCGTGGGACCGATCCTCCAGTACCATGACAAGGATAATCAGCTTAATTAGTAGCCTCTTCCTACTGTGTCTCCTTATCATTTCAATTATAGGGCCTTTTTTGGGCCCTGATTTTTCTCTCCATCATGGCAACAGTGGCTCCGCAATACTGAACGCACCTCTTCTTAAATGTCACACCCGCCACCCTGCCCCAGCTGAAAAGAGACTTCAGGCCTGTCTCAGCAGCGCTGGTCCTGGATGACTTAGAAAACAATGGAGTAGAAAGGAGGCTGCCAGGGCAACCTTTTCCCAGCATAAGGGAACAAAGGCAGAGAGATGCAATGAACCATTTTACACACTAACAAACTGAAGCCAAGAAGGCAGTGAGGAAAAGCAGCAAAGAGTTGGTACCTCTAAGGAAGGCCATATTAGAGAGCACTGAGCATGGCAGTCAAGGTCTGAAGTGGAGCAAGAGCAGGAATGGGACTGACACTCAGCCGTTCTGTCCCCAGAGAAGGAAGGAGTCACGAGATGGCCTCAGAAGAGAACGGGGATGTTGGGATGAGAAGACGAGAAACAGTTTGAAGTGTCTGCAGTATCCTGGAAATATGCTGGCCCTGTACTGGCGGTTACTGCCTAGCCAGCATCCTTGCCCATCTTCCAGAAATAGCACTAAGCTTGGCTCAGCTGGACCACCCGCTATCAAGCCGTATGGTTATATTGTGTGAGCCCCACCAATGAGCTGATTCCAACTCTATGGGCACAGTGAGATCAGGGATGCATCCGAAGTTATCCAGAGAGCCCCCAGATGTTGGCTGAACCATTAAGAAAGAACATTTTGTTAACCACTCTGGATGTGTCTATATGTGACTCTGTGATAGGATATAAGCCTAAGCAACTGGTATCCAATACCCCAAGCGCAAAGCAGAATCCTTTTCAGAATAAAGGCAATGCAGAAGAATGTGGAGCCAAGATGGTCAAAGATTCAAGGGATCTTAATCAGCCTCATTCTCCAGCTAAGCCTAAAGCCAGAATGATGCCCACATTCTTATTACGGGAATGGACACATGTCCTTTTCAGCCCCCCCTGATTTGAGACTGGCTTCTGCCTTCCAACTAAACAAAGTCCTGCTTAACATACTCATTAGGAAAGAAATGACAGTCTACACTATTGGCAAAGACTTGCTTAAGGTTTCGTGGCTAGACACGGTAAAATTAGAATTCAAATCCATGACTTTTTTTTTCTCCTGACCCCTGGGTTTCTGAGATCCTTAGGCACCACTGTGGGATCCAGGAGGCTGGAGTCCCAGACTCCATCTCTGCCTCTGACCTTGGACAGGTACCACTTGTCTTGGGTCTCCTTTTTTTTCATCTGTAAAGCAAGGAGGCTGGGAGAGCTGATTGCTAAATGTCTTTTCCAGCGCAAAGGGTGGGAGGAAGTCAGTCACACGCTGAGGGAGTTAGTATGAACGGGGTCAGTGGAAATCCAGTCACAGCTACCTTGAAAGGAGAGACTGCCATACTGGGAAACAAAAGGCGGCCACTAGGAAACCTTGCTAGCTGCAGCCTAGTGTGCATCAAGATTCTTCTCTTGAATCCAGCTTTAGTGGCCTTTCCCCCCACTGACTCCGCAACTTGCTAGATGCTTCTTCCTCGGTTATGCAGAAGCAGTCAGCAATGACTATTTAAGGCAAAATTTTACCACACGCACCAGCCTTTCCCAGCCCCCTCTCCCTTAACTTCTCTACATTTTGACCAAGATTCCAACTGACCCGCCATGTTTCCTGAAGCTCCATCTTTTACGCTGTTCTCAGTTTTCCTCTCTTACCCTGTGTGCACAAGCACACACAGATCTACATATGTGTGTCAGTTTATGTGCATGCACATGCTTGGGAAGGCCAGAGGAGAGTTTTAAAAAATATTTTTATTTTATGTGCATGACTGCTTTGCCTTCGTGTATTTCTATCTGTGTATCATTTTCATGCCTGGTGCCCACACAGGCCAGAAGAAGGCACCAGATCCCCTGGAACTGGAGTTACAGATGGCTGTGAGTTGCCATATGGGTACTGGGAATCAAACCTGGATCCTCTGGAAGAACAGCCGGTATGGGCCATCCCACCAATCCCTTCACCTTGATTTTGGAGACAGGGTCTCTCCCTGGCTTGAAACTTGCCAAGTAGGCTTGGCTGGCTGATCAGTAAAGCCCAGGGATATGCCTGTCCTTGCTTCCTCAGCACGGGGACCGTGAGTGTGAACCACTGCTTCTGACTTTTTCATACATGTTCTGGAGATCTCAGGCCCTTGTGTTTCAAAGGCAAACACTTTACCAGCTGAGCCAGCTCCCCATCCCTCCTCCTTGATTATCTCTCTTCTGATAACAACTCCACGTCTTTGTGCCACCCGCAGGCAGCCATTTCCCAAGGCTGGTGATAGCCCTTTCCCAGTCTGCCAATCTCTCTCCTCTGCCTTGGGAAACCTGACTATTCTCATACTGTTATTCAATTCTGAGTGCTAAGCTTCTCCAGGTCTAGCCTTTGTTTCTAGGCTTTGATCTACCTTCCTGTCTGTCCTCTTGAAACCTTCCTGGGATTTCAGTCACATCTCATCTCAAATGCTCACCACGATTCTGCCTGGATAACCTGGCTTCTCTTCCATCTCCCACAGATGCCATACTAAGCTTCTCATCACCCAGACTCAACACTTTGACACAACTTTGGCTTCTTCCTCAGTCCCCAAATTCTCAAGTTGCCTCACAGTGGCTGAGCTACTAAATTTCAGCTTCCATGGAGCTGGAGACAAAGGTGGTTGCCCTTGGTCGCAGGGGCTCCCTGGTGGCGTCTCTTCCGGTTTCCTGTGGGCACCATGCTACCTTCTCTAAGGTGCAGCTCTAACCAGGTCATTCCTGCTCAGCCTCTCTACAACTCCCCAGTGCCCAATGAATCATCCATAGACTCTTTATTCTTGTACCTCACACCCCTGGATTCCTGGGTCCAGTGACCTTTCCTGTGCGCTTCCGTTCCCTCTGCTTCGCCCTCTTCACTAGTCCTTAGAGATGCCTAGTCATTTAGTAATTTACTGCATTTGATTATCTGATTCTCTCTGACTCCCTATAGTTAATTTTCCATATCACATTCAGTGCAGGTTTCAAAAACATGCCATCTTATCACGCTGCTCCTTTTTAACGTTCTCCAAAGGTTCTCCCCTGCACTTACTATAAAACCCAAGCTCTTAAACAAGATGGACACAGTCCCAGGAAATAGGCCCTCTGTGACATGCTCTGTATTCCCACCCTCTATTTTCAAGGCCGTGTTGGCCTTTCTCTCTGTCCTGTCCCCTGGCTTTGCTTACACTGACCTCACGTCCTCAGAGCTCTGCTTCAGTGCATCTCCTCACACAGCCCTGTCTCGACTGCTGTGCTTGTCTGCTGGACCCACATGGGACCGTAGAATCCTTTTCAACCTGGTCCTCATGGTAACCACAAGCAACTGGCAGTGCTAATGATTCTGCCTACAGTGGCTGAGCCAGCTTGTCACTCCTTAGCCACTATCAGATGCAAAGTGGAGGCCTACAGAGATGAATTAGCAGTAGAGACATGCCATAACTCAATTGTCCCTATCTTTAGGGCATTATTTTCCCTTTACACTGAACTCTCCAAGGTAGGTGGCCCCAAAATATGGGCAGGTAGCAGCTAGTCCCACAGGGTGTGGAAAGAAAGGATAGTAAGGTCAACAACTCAGCAAGGGACTGTAGGTTGTCTGTCACTGGCAGAGAGAGCAGTGCATCAGAGGCTGGGGAAAGCTGTTGCCATGGTGATGGACCAGCCAAAGAAGGGCTTAGAGAGCAAGCTGCTAGACAAAGCTGGTTCTTAAATGAGCACATTACCAAACAGTTAAAACATAAAAAGGGCTTCCATCCCGAGGTAGAGCCAGGAGGAAAATCCTAATTGGTACTCCTTAGAAATCTGTCTGAGTCTGAATCCAAAGAAGCAACCGATTTCCCCGGCACAGCGGTTTTTGAACCAAGAATTATCCTGTCCACATTCTATTTTTGGGTTCTCAGATCTTGGCAAGGCTATCTGGTCAGGGCCATGCCGTAAGCTAACTCTGGGAGGTTTAAGCAATGGAGGGAAGGACACAGGGTGACTTTCTCTTCTTCGGTGATGACTCTTTGAAGTCACAGGTCATCCTGCTCACACGTGGTGACTCAGCCTCACTTACCTCCAAGACCCTGCCACTGATGTACCGGTCACACGTCTCACATTTAATGCCGAACTGGGAGTGGTAGTCAGCCTCGCAATACGGAACACCATCCCTACAAGAGGAAGTTGACAGGGGAAGTGGGTAGAGCGGGGAGGGTGGCCTCGGTCAGGACCCTGTCTGCAGTGATGGACCAAGACTGGGAGCTTCGGAATACTTTTCAAAATTAAACTGCCTCTCAGATCTACAGAGGAAGAAAAGCCATGGGAATATGCATTGGGTGAGGTCCCTAGGCACTGCTGGAGCCACTGCTCTGGTCTGTCGTTTTGGGTGGCCTTTTATTTTTTTCCCTTCCCCTCCCCCATGAGTTATCCAGGTTCACCTGCTTCTCTTTCCCCAAAGGACTCTTTTGAAAAATTATTTAAGACATGTTTTGCTCCCTGTAGAAAATAAAATGCTTTCACATGGTACAGCATTCTCAAAGCATAAGGGAAATGTCTCCCTTTTCCTTTTAGCCCATCTTGGTTTCCCTTCTAGGGTGTAGTAATGGGATCAATTTCTTACAGACCCAGAAGAGTTTCTCCTTTAACCAAAAATTTTATCCATAACTGAGAAGTTGGTCCTATTCATTTTCCAGTGTGTTGAATGAACAAGCCCATGTGTGGGATGGGTTAGTAACTTCCCCAGGTCACCCAGGATCTGTTTACACTTGAGGCTCAAACTCAGGTGGTCTGATTTCTCCCCACATTTTCATGAGAATTGACGGAGATGGGCCCAGTATATGCTAGGGTTCAGTCAGTGCCTGCCCGGCTCACTGTCTACTCAGGAAAGGCAATAACCACCTCCACCACCACAGTGGTTGTGAGAGTCCTCAAGGAGACTGTTGCCCACTTTTGGGGGTAGCGTAACGTGGCTCAGACACAGATAGGCCTAAAGAGAAGGCAGGCTATTTCTCTGTCTCCACCTGGAGCTCTTTGTGGGAGCGAGGTGTTAGCATTGCCTGAAGTTAAAGCAGCTGTTGTCTGTGAGCCATGAAACCTCCCTGACTCTTTCAATTTCCCTGACCTCTAACCACGTTCTTACTCTGTGGATGTAAGCGTGGGTAACTGCAAAGAAAAAAAATTGCTATCTGGGTAAAGATGCTGATACAACTTCACTCGGATTCCTGTCTTGGGGATGCCTTAGAGAATTGGAAATATACATGATTATAAACAGAGGCAGATGGGAAAGAGCACATTTACTGTGTCCTTATTAGATATGGAACACAGAGCTTTGGAACATAACATCTTATTAACCCTGTTTTCACAAATGAGCACAGTAAGTCTCGGAGCTGCTGAGTCCTTGGCCAAGGTCCCCCAGGCAGAAGGATTTCTGCCTTGAGCATCTGTAATAGTCATGGCTCTCCTACCACTTGGCTGCAGCAGGTGAGGGGCCCAGAGCCAGACTGCCGACGCCCAGGGAGGCAGGCAGTCTAGGCTGGAGCTCCAGAGCTCTGTGTAAGCCCTTACTGCCCCAGAAAGTTCTAACTTAGAACCAATGACTCTTGGCTGGTGACTTCCCACAGACATTCCTTACCCAGCATGCTTAGAGAGGAATGTCTGCCATCTACTGAAATGGCATCGAGGGCTCTCAGTGACTTGCTCAGCTCACCTCTGCAGTCTGGCACTCTGCTTCGCCTGTGTACACACTTGAGTTCCCAAAGAGGAGGGAAGTGTTTAACCCGCGCCCACCCGACTGCCCTGGATGGGCTAGGATTTTGTATCTAAGCTTGTCTTTGTGTTTTGAATCTTACCCACTCTTTCAAGGCTCAGCTCAAACCTTCCATAAGGTTCAGACTCCAGATGCCACTTGCAGCTGGTTAGAAGGGACCCTTCCTTTCCCATACTATCAATAGCCCCCCTTTGATCTTGGGCACAGGTGGGTATGTCTGGCCAGAAGCTATTTCCTCTTCCTGGACTTTTCCTTTGGAGGCCACCCTTTCTTACTCCAGCTGCCTTAGGGGTTGGGCCCTCCTGCCTTCCCGCCCTCCTGGCTAGTGTTTGAGAGGGAAGTAAGGCAGCTAAACCAGAGGGAGTCACCAGACTTCTGCCGCAGTTTTTACAGAGCTGCCTCTCCTTTCACTAGGCCTGCTGAACTGATGATCAAAACCCAGGCACTGTTGGGGATTTTTCTTTGCCACTTCATCGACCTGGGGACAAATCTAATGGAGAGGAAATCAGAGGAGGGAGGGGAGGATGGAGAGAGAAAGGGAGTAGGGGAGAAGAGAGACTCTGTAGTGCTGAAGACATCTTTAAGTGTTGGGAGCTGTGAACCCCCCAGATCCTGAATTTCTTGTAAACAACTTGTAATGTTTGCAGCTGCTCTGAGCACGAGACCTTCAGGAGTTCCTGATGGCAGGGGGGTGGTTTCTGGTGGGTTTGGCTGGGGCGTGGATACCAGTTAAGGATCCCTATATAAGCTGCCCCTGAACACAATAAAGGGGCATTCTTGGGGCATTTCTGCTCAAAGGATGACTCGTGTCTCTGTCTGTGGGTCTTTGTGTGTTTCAGTCTCCAGCCCCTTGCCTGGCTCACGAACTGTATGGTAGCGCATAGAGCACAGACAGGGGTGGCGCGCTACATTTAAGAAGCTAGTATACCTGTGACCTTCCCATGTCTGAGTCAAACGACTCCAATTGTTGCTTTCCAATGTGTGGGGCTTTTGGTCACTCATGACTGACACTTATTACCCACAGGCTCTTCCCACAGACCCCTGGTGTCCCAATTCTTCCTGTCCACAGCTTGTCTCTCTTGGTGAATGTGTCTCCACAGCAAACGCAAGCTCACATCTCCTGGCTTTGGGCCAGTCACGGGAGAGAGGAAATATCTGGGATCAGAAAGTGCCAAAGTGCTAGGGTTATTGCTCACAGTTGCCTTCGGGGATTTGACTATATATGTGTCGTCACCAGTGCTGAAGCCTGAAGAGAGCTTGTCCAAAGTTGCTATGTGTAAGTCCCTGAGGCTGAGTCCTCTTACCTGATAATTTGATTTATCTACCATCTCTGTTAAACCCATGCGATAGCTGTGTCGACTTTAGGTCAGGCATTGTGTTAAATGCCAGGGATCAGTAGTAACTATATCAAAGTCCCCAACCAAAGAGGGACAAAAAGTAGAACTGTCACTGCACATTGCTTACTCCCTTGAGTATCTGTACCATGAGAGGTTTGTTTGTTTGTTTTTATTTTTGAGATGGGGGTCTCCATTATAGCTCTGTCCTGGAACTCACTGTGTATACTAGGCTGACCTTGAACTCATAGAGATCCACCTGTCTCTGCCTCTTAGTGCTAGGATCAAAGGTGTGTACCATGCCCGCCCATTGGAGGTTTAATGTCCTAGTCCATCCAAAGCTATTTGTTAGTTCTTTGTACATAGTGAAAGCTCAGTAAATGGTGAACCATCTAAGGCATGCACATGAAGATGTATAATTAAAAATGGTGGTAGCCTGTGTAAGAAACTGGGCAGTCTGAGGGTAGGAATGGAAGAATGGAGGTGGGGAGTGATGGAGTGGAGTCACCTCTGAGTTGGAGACATGCAGAAGGAAGGGAAGGAGCCACAGGTAAGGACCACCAGTGCATCATGGGAGAGGAAACAACATGGGAAGGCCTAAGGCAGAAAGAGGCTAGGAGTGTGGTCATGTGGCTTGTGTGGCTTCCAATGGATGTGATGAAGGGTGATGCTGGAGATTCAGGAGAGGACAGTGGGCCAGGCCTTGTAGGATGCAGAGGCCCAGGTAGCCTGCAGGAGAGGGGGAGATGGAGCCATACTCACTTGCTAATGTACTCCCCCGTGAGGATGACACTACAGGTCTGGCATTTGAAACAGCTGACATGCCACTGCTTGTCCAGTGCCAGGAGTGACTGGCCATGTTTAATCTCCTCTTTGCACCCAGCACAGTCTGCAAAGACAAAAGTAGGACATCTTGGGTCCCTTCGACTTCCTGCCATCGTCCCATGCCACGGGAACCCAGCCCCGGATGCCATCCCTCCCCACCCAACTCTGGTGCTGCCAGTACCCAGAGACCTTACCAGACATGGGGAAGGGTTGCCAGAGCTCTGGCCTGTGGGAAAGGACCATGGAATGAGGAGGAAGGAGCAAGATTTCCCACTGCTCACCATGACCACTATTATGACCACTATTCGTCCAAGCTCGTTCTCCCTGCCGTCACCCCAGTGCCGGCCATACTTGCACCACCGAGAAGCCTGAGCATGCTCCATTGCAGCCCCCATCTAATTTCACCACGATCTCTGCATGGTGGAATTTGAGAGCCCTGTTTCTGGAGACAGGCTGCATCTTTCCATTCCTCTTTAGGTAAGGACCACGCAGTGCCTTCTCTTCTTGGTCAACTTGACTGGATTTAGAACTCTATGGAGACACCCACTTAGATGTGAGGGTATTTCTATAGAGTTTGAATTAAGAGAGAGAGATGCTGCCCTGAGTTTGACCGGCACCACCCTATGGGCTGGGCTCCCGGACTCGGTAAAGAAGAGAAAAGGAGGAAGTTCGCTGTCCCAGCGCCTGCATTCTCTTTCTCTGCTGTTTGGTCTGCTGAGATGTATGAGCGCATGCCCACTGCCACAGCTGTGACTTGCTCCCGCTGCCATGTTTCTCTTGCCATGATGGGCATGCTAAATTTTTTTTTTTTGTCTGGGCTGGTGCTAGGCACAGAGTGGAAACTCAAAGTATATTTGCTGAAGAAAATATGAATGACTGGATCTCACGGTGCTCAGGCAAAGGAGCGAATTTACCATGCTCATCTTTCCCCGGCATGCAACAATCAGTGTCTGAAAAGACTGTCCCAAACCAGAAATATGGTTTTGCTCTCTGTCACTGTCACCCTGAAACCAGAGCAGGAACAGAAAGTAGGATGGAGTTCAGTGGTCTGGTCTGACTATTGTTCAATGAATGTAAAGAGGGGTGGGAGGGGCAGGAAGTGGAGCCAGCATCCAAAGACATTGGGAAATCCTGGGAATTCAGGTATTGCTGATCAGAGGGTTCACTTTGTGAGAGGAAAATGGTCACTGGGCAAAGTTTGCCAGAGGTCAAACCTCCTTACTGGCATCACAAGACACACACACACTTTGGAGCATACAAGGAGAAGCCACATATAGACTTGGGGGAGCCTGGCTAGACAGACAGTCCTTAATCTAAAGAGGAGGTGGTGAGTCTAGGAAGGGTTGGTGTGTTTAGAAGGTTGTGGGGAGCCTCTGGGACTTGATGACCCATGTGTAGAGTCAATTTGTACAGCACTGAACACGTGGTTGCCAAGCACCATTTCCAACATCCCTGAGCATAAGCTGGGGCGGGACGGTACCCAACTGTAAAATGCTTTAAGCCTTCGGATAGGCTAGAGAACAAGGCGCTTGGAGATTTAGCTCCCCCTTTCACTTTTCTGGAATCAGTGCCTAAGTCTCCCTGTTAAATTGTCCCCTCCAATAATACTGCGGGTTTAAAAATTCAATGGCTTTGGTAGGTCAGGTGCCTCCTCTGTGTCCAGACGGACAGCATCTGGTCACACTTTCTAGGTCATAAATACAACGCTTGTGTTTCTGCGGCTCCTTAAGAGGACCTAACCGTTACAGAGGGGCTCCAAGTTCACAGAGCACTTGGTCCAGTGTCTCAGCCAGGGCAGGAATCTATCTTTGACAGGTGGTGCTTATTTTATGCTTTATTACACACCAAAGACTCAGCCCTTCTTGAGTCGGTTTGGGCAGGCATGGCTGTCAAGGATGTCTCCCTTCCGTGGAGCTAGGGCTTGACCCTGTCACTGATATATCCAGGAACACTCTTCTCTTTTCCTCCATGACGGTTCCTTCAAACAACAAAACACAACCACAGTCTGTCTCTCCCTCACCCTCCAGGCTTTATGTTTCACTTGCTGTGGTCATCCACAGTCACTTGGGAACGCTACGCAGTAGACATTGTGTTAGCCATTAGTAAAACTCTCTGACTCTTCCTGGGTGACTGGCTGTTTGCAGAAATGGCCACATTCCAGTAAAAGTACCATCTGAGCTATAGGGACACACCTGAGATGAATTTAGCACTCTAAGGTACATCCAATTAGGGGATGGTGAGGTGGAGTGGCTGGAGGCTGGGCTGAGACCCGGTGGAAGGGATGGTGAGCAGCTAGCCCAGGCACGAGTCTTCTCCAGCCTTAGTTACTCTTCTCAGCTTTTTTTTTTTTTTTTTTTTTTTTAGAGCCTGTCCTGGAACTAGCTCTTGTAGACCAGGCTGGCCTCGAACTCACAGAGATCCGCCTGCCTCTGCCTCCCAAGTGCTGGGATTAAAGGCGTGCGCCACCACCGCCCGGCTTCTTCTCAGTGTCTTCCCTACAACCAGGTCAGTAGAGCTAACGCAGGCCCCACATAACGGGTCGTTCTAGTTCTTGTGTTTTTCACCCACATCCTGTGTGTTACCAAATCTCTGATCTGAAGCCCGAGTAATTCTCCTTTGAAGGGAAGCCCTGCTTCTTCCTTTGAGGATTCTTGGATGCCCTTTATTTGTGGTTTTTCTTTCTCTATTACTCTGCTGGTCTTCCATTGTAGGGCTTCCTGTTTCCTGATATTTTTTTTCCTCCCTTTTCCTTCTTTCAGTCTTGTCCACTGGTGGGCACTCCTCTCTGGGAGCCCGTGGGTCTGGTGCCATGAGCAGGGTTGGGAGAGTCACTCCCTGTCCTTGGTGATTTTGCTGAGCCAGCTGCCCACTCCTCTCTATTCCAAAATTACAGCCTTCAGCTGGCGGAAAGCACAGTGCCCCCACCTGTTCCTCTCAGATCTCTCACTTTAGTATCCAAGCCTCTAGAGATCCTGTGCGGCCATTTTTAGTCTGGTTTACATCATCATTCCATTTAGGTCAGCAAAAGTAAGTGGGCTCCGTGAGTCACCGTGAGTTGCTCATCTTGCTTTAGGCAACCTGTCTAGGAACACAGGGGCTTTCCATTTAGAAAGACCTCTTGATATCGGGTGTTAAGGGAATAGTCTCAGAGCCAGATCTCATGCCTTAACACTGGGGCTCCTTTGGAAAGGCCATTTATGACCTTCAAGTCTCAGTTTTCTTACTTTTAAAACAATTACTCTTACTGCCTTCGTGGACGTGTAATGACTAAATGAGATATTAACTGTTCCTTTATTACAATGCCTGGCAATAGAATAAAGGCTGGAAGTGGGGATGGTGGATAGTGGTAATGGAGGAGGTGCTGGTGATGGTACCCGTGCTAATGATGACAATGACCGTGATGGTGATGTGGTGACTGTGGTGGTGATGGTGATGATGGTGGCCCTGAGAACGTTGGTGCTCCTCCTGCTAGCGATTCTTCTTTATGAGATCTATGAGGAGGTGTTTTTTTTTCATATGATAACTTGATTTTTCCCTTTTGACAGTCACGACTATATTCCTCGGAGTAAACATTATTCTTGCTTTTCCAGAACATACTCACCCTACAGAGATGAAACTTCACACACTCGTATAGTTGAGAAAAGACTAAGTTCTTTGTCCATTTCCCTTCCCCTGGTTTGTTTTTCTCTATCATTCGCATCTGGCTTTAGTTCTCTCTATTCCTTGGGTGCTCAGGAGACATTCTCTGTGCCCTCTGTTCAGGGATTCCATGCATTTGTAGCAGTCAGTGATTATCGTGGGAGAAAACACTTCAAGGAACTCTCTGTGGATTCTTGGGTGAAGGCCTTTATTTCTGCCATGAGCCAAAGACCTTGGTTCCCCTGGAGGCTGCTCACGTGCTCACTTGTTTTTTCTTTTTATCCCCTAACTTTCCCTCGTTTTTATCACTATCCCAATCTGCAAAATTATAGTGGAGACATTTTAGAATCTCTTTGTTAGAAATCTCTTCTAGAATGTTCCCATGTTAGCTGTTCACTCAGTTGAGAAAGCCTGCTTCCTGTCTGAGACCCCAGTGCACACACACAGAAACACACAGTGCACCGGAGAGAATTGACACTAGACCTAGGAATCTTATTCTTCATGCTCCTTTGATGTGCGTTCTACATTAAACTTGGATTAAGCCAGCCTTTCTCATTGCTGTAAGCAAATACCAGAGAAAAACAATTTAAGGGAGGAAAGAGTCCTTTTGGCTTGTGGTTTTGAGTTGTTTCAGCCTGGTTACGGTGGGTCATTTGTCATCTTAAACGATGACATCCTAAAGGATTCGCCAGCCTAAAGGGCGCTGCTGCCCACATTCAGGGTGAATCTTCCCCTTTAGTTAACCCTCTGATTTGTAGTCTAAACAGTTATGTTAGCTTGATCCCTGTGCAGGAACACAGCGCTTTGCACAACACCCTGCGAGGATGGTAAAGCAGCCCATTATTATTTCATAGCTGGGGAAATCAAGTCTTAGGGAGGCTACCAGACCATTCGTCTCCTGCAGAAGGTTGGCAGCCTCGCAGCTCAAGCTTGCTTCCCTCCGTTCTTCACACATGGGACCGCTGGCCTCTGGACTCCAAAGAAGATAAGCCACAGAGCCACAGCCCTTATCCCAAGCTTCAGTCTTTTTGGCATGGGAACATGATTTCAAAGAGATATGAAGGCTACCTGAGTGCACACTCAGCCACCTCAAGAGAAAACCTGGCCAGAGCAATAGATTGTTCTTGAGTATCATCAAGGACACTGGAGAAAGAGCCCTGAGCATCACATCCCAGGAAAGGATCTGGCTCCACTGAAAGGAAGGGCAGGCACGTGAAGCAGCCCATTCCTTGCCTCTCCCATCAGCCCGCTATGGCTAGGCAGACTGTAATGGAGCCCCTGGGAGCTGAGGGCTGCTGATGCGGAGGCTTCTTGGCTCACCCTCCTTGGTGTGATGCATCTCCAGCATGCTGACTGTGCTGGTGCCATGGCTGGCTGCCTCTGTTCCCACACAGTAATGCAGCACAGGAGGCTAATGGGTTTTCATTGATTCTCTTGATGGGGCCAGCCAGGGTGTCATATAACATGAAAGATCACTGGAGCTCAGTGTGGCTTAGGAGAACCAGGGGGCTGGGTCTGTGTGTGCTTGTGGGTGCAGGCAGGCAGTCCACAGCTCTATAAGGGTGTCTAGGAACAGTGATGTAAACATCTGGCCACTACACACCCTTGAACGGATGGACTGTGTAGCGTAGCGTAGGACTGCTCTAAGACACGCTCTCAATCTATCCCTTCCCCTCTAATCTGTGGCTTGATAAAATATACCATTATTTTGGCATGGTGGATGCCTTTCTCGTGACAAGATGTTATTCTCAACCTTAGGAGCAGCTAAGGAATCACCCACAAAGCTCATGCAGAATGATGGCACCAGATCCCATTCTCTCAGGTTCAAGCTGAGCCCAGAAATCTGTCTTTTCACAAGCTGATGATCCACAAGGCTGACACAGTGGTCTTGGAATCATACTCCACGAGGCACCAGCACAGCCCGTAGGGTTTATTCCCAGGGTATTCCTGACTTCTTTCATGAGATTTAACTGCAACTGCTTAATGGAGCTTCTAAATATTAAGAACTACCGGTAACAAAACACCTGATCAACAGTGGTGCAGATTCCTCAGTACATAGGACCAGGAACCCAGCTCATCCTGGAAAAGAGTTGCTCAAGAAGCTGGTAGGTGGCTCTGGCTATCACCGCATATAGCTAGGTAACCCGTCTTTCCTGAGTTGTGCTGTGGAGCCTGTGTCTGGGCTGTATGTCAGCTGGCTCATGCTTCAGTATCCATGGAGGGTGAGACCTTCCCCTGCTTCCCTCCAGGACAGAGTCCTTGGGAGGACAGTGCTCATAGACAGGTGCCTGTGGGGAGGACTCACGGCTTGGTCCGCGGATCTTGATGGGCTTACTGCTGGTCATGGACTGGGAGCACGTCTGGCAGACACATTCTTTACCACTGAAGGTCACCTTATCTCCAATTGGGAAAGGCTTCCTGCAAGGAAATGAGGAAGAGAGTCAGTTTCTCCTGCTCTGAACCTCCTGTGGCTACTGCTGACTGGCAAAGCCTGGGCTTGGGTAGTCTCTAAGGTGTGTAGCTTGCTTTCTGAAGCATCCAGCAGGGCAAGTGCCATTCAGAACGACAGTCTGGCTAAAGCACTCAGGATCTAGGGGTCCAGAACCAGATGATGCGTTGGGCTATTTATATCACGTGACAGCGGTAAGTCATACGGTGGCTGTGAGCGCATGCTCCCCAGCTGTAAACGGAGAGGCAACCCCACTGTTCACAGTGTTTGTCCTAGCTCTATGTATTAAGAGACCATGTGGGCCCCAAAGTTGCCAGTTCCTCCTTTGCTATATGGACAGTTCTTAAAACGCTCTTCCCAATGAGAAGATTATCATTCTCCACACATCACTCCTGACTCCTCCTCTGTGTTTGTTCAGTTTCTCCAGGCAGGGGGTCTCAAGCTAATATGTCTGCCTGCCCAGCCAATGATAAAGGACTTGCAGATCTTCAGTACCGCCAACGATGTTGAGTGGCTGCTTTTGCTTATGTGGTGTGGGATACCTGTCACGTGTGTGCGCTCTGAGTTTAGGTCCTGGCAAGTGGCCCCACTTGTCCTTTTATCAGCAACTTGGGACACTGGAGGGAAATCTGGGGTGGGAATCAGCGTAATTATATCCTCACTGTTCTGATTTGTTATCATTTTTACACAGCCATTAGTCAGAAATTCTAATTGGTTACTCGATTTGGCAACTAACCAGTGATGATTTTACGGGGGAAAATAATCAATCAATACTTTCTTTTCCCAAATAGAAATACACATGTCCTCAAATCATATTTTGCTTATGACTTAATCAGAGATGGCCATTAAATTTTAACACATCTGTGGGCAGGGCTGAGGTTGTCCTCATTTTTGTTTCTGTCTCCTTAATGTGTTGCTTGGCATGCGGTAGGGCCTTGGTGCGCATTGCTAAATTAACACGTGGTTGAGCTGTCTGGCAGGGAAGTGGGCAGAGAGGAGCTGTTCTGAGAGAGGATGGACGGCTGTCACAATGGGACAAGCAGGCACACGGCAGGCCGGTCGCCGGCCACAGGTCTCTGCACACACCCTATCTGTCATCTTCACGAAGCCAACGAGGCTGCAGTGGGTTTGACCTCCACTACTGAGGCTTACACAGATGAGGCCAGATACTAGGGTCATTCTTTCAGCCAGAGATAGTGTTGGGAGGATGGAGGAAGGCTATTAGCGCACATCCTTGTGCTGCCTGAAGACGAGAGTGTAGAAGCCTGGGTCAGACAGCTTCTTGGCTTCCAGACGAATTTCGGAGGGACAAGGTACTTGGTGGTTTTCTTGGGAAATGAAATGCTGCTGAGCATGGTGTTCGGATCCTTTTCTTGCTGTCATCATAGGACAAACCAGTGCTTTACGTCAGACTACACGGGACAAGATGGGATCTAGCTGCCGGATGTTTTGAAACCTGAGGCCCTACCAGAGCAGTCCATGCTCAAGTTCCCAGAAACCCAGGGTCTAGTATATGACCTATATGTTCCTGAGTTGCCTGGGGAAGGCCATGTCTTCCTCTTCCCTGGGACCTACCCAGTATCCCTGGTCCTCTGGGGTACTCACCTGCACAAGCTGCACACGAAGCACTTAGGGTGGTAGGTGCGGCCCAGCGCAGAGATGACCTCACCCGTGATGAAGTCCCGGCAGCTATCACAGCGGGTGCCATAGAGCTGCTGGTAGTCGTGGGTGCAGATGTACTCCTGGTTCTTAAAGAAGAAGCCCGACTGGGCCAGGCCGCAACCGCACACTTGGAGGAACAAGGGAAGAAACAGTGCAGGTTGAGTCTAGGGGAATCGGTAGGCAGAAGGTCCTCACTGGGGGAAAGGCTGGTGTCTGACTTTGTCATTGGGAGCCACAGGGCGGTGACACCTCAGAGCTCATGGGCCTTTGGGTCATCTGCATTAGCTTATATGGCGCTCTTCAGAGGTAGATGTGTGAGCCTGGTTTGGACTCCCAGGCCTGGGTTTGCATACAACTCAGTTGCTACTGATGTATATTCCTTGGGGATCATGGCTATTGTACAGTCTTTCAACACACTGAATTTCAAAGCCTTGGGACTCTCGACATGCCATGGAGCTGGCGGTATCATGAATCTGAGAAAGCAACACTCATTGAAAAAAAAATCCCCTGGAAGACTGTTATATGCCTGACTCTCCACCAGGTCAAGAGCAATGTGGAGATTGCTGGCTCCAAAGCCTTAAAAGGAGATAATTTGGGTTGGCAATGGGATGGCAAATGTGAAGTGTCTGGTTGGTTCTTGCTGCAGACAATAGCAGGGTTGGTTTGTTTCTAGGCATGGATGCAAAATACACAATCCCTGAACTGCAAAGAGGCAAATGTGTCTCCAGAGAGACAGTGCCATGCATTATGGGTGACGTGGCCATCGCATAGGTACAGACAGTGGAGAAAAGGAAGAAACCGGATCAGTGCGGAGGGAGGGACTATGGGAAGATCCTAGGCTCAGGTGGCGTCCACGTGAAGCACTGACAACATGAATTGCAACAGAGCACAGACGCAGGAAGCCACCAGCCACAGATGTACGCAGTGGGACTGGGACATGGCAGCGTCTGAGGGAGTGAAGGGAAGGCACACAGGAAAAGATGGTTTCAGCCCACTGGGAGGAGGGCAACAGTCCCGTTTAAGAAGTTCAGGTTTTGCATATGTGCGATAGCTCCTGGACTGAGGATACTGGGGGTGAGGCAAGATATTCCAGAGGCCACAAAACAATGCTGGCTTATGCCATGGGTCTTGGCCAGCCACCAGAACTCGATGGCTCTACCTATTGCTGAAAGCAACACACACTTTGGTCACAGGACTCAGAGAAATCAAGCCGATATTGACTGGGAAGTATTCTCCTGCCTGGCACTGTATGCAAATAAAGAGCAGTTAGGTAAGAGAAAAACAGGTGGATGCATAGGTATCTGAACAACCAAATTTATGGGGGAGCAAGCCCCATCAAAGGAATCTGCTGTGTGGGAATAAGATTCCCCAATAGGAAGTTCATTTATGAAGTGAACGTGATGAGCTACGGAAAGAGGCTGTTTTTTTCCATGGGAACGAAAGAGTCTCAGAGACAATGAAACCGCAGCAAGCAGAAGAAGACGCCAGTTCAGCCAAAAGCAGAATGGGTCAGTCAGGAATCAAAGGAAGGTAACTGGACAGGCCCCTGGGTCCTGTGTCTAGTTTTCCTTGTCTGCACCTATCTGGAGATTGTCTGGTAGCCTGGGTTTCCACATGGGCGGCCTTGGGTGGAAAAGGCTTTGACAACACAGCTAGCCTAAAGAGTTACAGTTCTCTGTACAGTACCCGACAGGTACTCTGGTTTTTGGCACGGGTTTCCTGAGGATTTGGGTAGCTACAAGGCGGCTCTCTCAAGCCTGGCCAGTGGTAGGGAAACTAACAGAATAGTTTCCAAGCCCGTCGATCTGCGGAGCCAGCTTGTCATGGGTGACATCACCTCAGCAAATACTGAGAGTTCTGCAAAAGGAGCCGGGCTGGAAACGGGAGAGCCTTTCAGAGGCGAGCAAACATGCCTCGCAAGTGTTTGCTTGCTTCTGTAGGTAGGCTGGCAGCAGGCTTAACAGCGGGGGATGGGCTGACCTGGGAATTTGATCACCGGGCCCTAGTCTCGTCCTTGCCACTAAGTCTCTGGATGACCATGAACTTGGCCTTCTCCTTCCTGGGGCCTCAGTTTGTTTCTGTGCAAACTGAAAAGGCTGACAATTTAGAACTGACCCTCTGTGGGCCCACGAGAAGAACTTAGGGCTTGCTGTGTGTCTGAGCATTTTGAATTCAGTCTGAAGTCTTGCTGGGGAAGGGGATGGCAGGGTGGATGGTGGAGACAGTGGTGACAGGAAGCCAGGAAAGGCTCAATTTTCAGTGACCGTGAAAATTCGTCCTCTCAAACAATACCTGGCCTTGGGAGCAGGCAGAAGCAGAGCACAGGCTGTTCTGGGCATGCAGGTGGTAGATCAATTGCTTCATGGAATTAGTTGGGTCATGGCCTACTACCTCATTGGAAACAGCTCCTGTTTTTCCCTTCTTTTTTTTTCTCCTTTGTTTTCTCTGCCAGCTCCACCTCCAGAGTCGGCTCTCCCAGTGGAGAAAACCAGGAGGCCATGAGAAAACTCGGAACAATCAGTTCCTTCATTTCCTCCAAGGAGCTTGAGGAGGAAGCTTCTGGTAGGAAGGATGTAAAAGTTGATAAGAATCTTAGGGACTCCTGGAAATACAGTAGGGAGTAGGGATGGGGGCAAGGAGCAAAAAGGAGCGGCACAGCAGGTACGGATGAGGCCAGGTGGAGCCTCACACACATGGCACAGGCTACGTGAGAATGAGCACACCTGGACAGTCAATATGCGTGCATGTGCACGTGCGCACACAGACACCACATGTAAAAGTCTGATGATTTAAAAAAAAAAAAAAAACAACTACTTGGGGCTGGGGAAATGACTCTGGGTAAAGCTACTGCTCTCCAGGCAAGAGGACCTGAGTTTGGATACTCAGAACACGTAAAGCCAGCCCAATGGAGCACATCTGTAACCCCAACACTCTTACAGTGAAATGGGAGGTACAGACTGCTGGCCTGGAGTATGTATGAACAAGGTAGAAAGTGACCTCTGACCTGTACTTGGAGAGATACACACACTGTTTTTTCTCCTCCACTCAAAGATAAACACAGAACTAAAGCAGATCATATGGCCGGGTAGTAAGAAAAGCAGATTACCCAGTTAAAAATGCTTGTGGAAAATGGACATGAATGTTATCTGTGAACACACTGCCTGGAAGTCGCTCTCACACACAGCCACAGCATGTGCCCAAGAGAAATGGGCTATTTTGCAGGTCGCAGGACTTTTGTCTGTGGTCCTTGTCTACATCTCAGGTGTTGCATAGTTTTAAAGTTCCCTCCCTCTTCTGTAGCTCCTTCGTAAGGTGATATCTCTCCTACTGGGGAGATATCAAGCGTGCTGGATCTAGGACTCTGCCAGAGAAATCAAGACGGTCAAGACTAGATTTTATGAAATTTCAAGATTATATAGTTAGAAGGGCCTGGAGGGCAATCTAATTCAATATTTAAAACATTTTAATTGTGAATATGTAACACACAGAGAAATACATCTGTACAGTTTAAGGAATAATTCAAATTTGTACCCACACGCCTGTCCCAAGTTTCTAAACTAGGACATTCTCGGCACCCGAGGAACCTGTCTGTAGCCCCCCCCCCCATAGCGCCCCCTTTTCTCACGGTCACTGATTGGGTTTTTATTAACCCTTTACATTACTTTGTAGGCTACCATTTATGATATATCCACACATAACAGGTCATTTAGTGCAGCCTGTGTCTGATGTTGTCACTACTGGACCCTTTTGCGTGTATCCTTCTGTGCTTGCTCAGTCTCTGGGGGCTGTGTAGAAATCACGCGGGGTGGATGCAGCTGCAGAGGCTGTCCCACGGCTGAGAACCAGCTTTGGCCAGTGCTGCTCCTATGACACTGCTGCTATGAGCATCGCTATCTGCCTTCTAGTTTCCCCTTCTCTTTCTCAGTCGATGTTCCCACCAGCAGATCCCATGGATCCTCATTCCCACCTGATCCTCAGGGGAGACCCGAGTTTTCAACATTGACATATGTGAAATGATGCCAGAGTGTGACTTTAAATTTCATTTTCCTGATGATTAGTGAATTCGAGAATATCTTCCTATGTCTATGGGCCATTTGTATTTCTTGCATGGTAAAAGGCTAAAATCTTTCACCCACTGAAGCTTTAAGTGGTGGTTTAGCTCAGAAACGAATCCCTTTCATTTGCCACCGTTAACACCTGTAGTGCCGGTCTTCTCGCTTTATGTCTTTAGATGAAGTCACATCCTCAGATTTTTCCCCCCCCCTGGGTTGTGTATGAGAAAGAGTTTATTTAGCTCATAATCCCAGGTTACAGTCCATCACTGTGGAGGGGTCAAGGCAGGCGCTCAAGCAGCATCACAAGCATAATTACATCCACAGTCAAGAGCAGAGAGAACAAAACGCACCTGCCTTTCCCAGCCTGCCTGTGCTTAGTGCCCAGGACTAAGTAGCCCGTGAGTTTTCTTCACTCTCATACAGGGTCCACCCAAGAATTGGTGTCTTCCACATGCTGGGTAGGGTCTATCCATGCCAATTAACAATCAAGACAAACCCCATAGACATAGTCCCAGGCCAACCTGATCTAGAGAGATCCTCACTGTGACCCCCCTCTAAGGTGATCCCGTATTGTGACAAATTAACTGTTAAAATTATCCAGAGCAACATGTGTCCTGAAGATGCTCAGCCATGAGCTTTATCACGTAGACTCTGGCACACAACCTCAGTTTTTTGCGCCGTCAATTTCCCATTGTTTTCTTTATGGCTTGAACGCTCTGTATCCCACTTAAGAAATGCTTCCCTATTCTAAGGATGCCTTGATGTTGTTTTCTAGAAGTTTGGTTGTGCTCTCCATATGGCTGCAGTCCACCCATCTGGAATCGACATTGGTGAGGGCTATACGGTAGGGATTCAGTTTCCCCCCACATGGAGAGTTAATCACGTCTGTGCTGTTTATGAAGCAGCTTAATTGTTCTCCGGTGATCAGCAACAGACCTGTTTCCTTGTGTGCTTTGTTCTGGTTCTATATTCAGTTCTGCTGGCCTATCTACCGGTCCTTAGTCCATGATCCGTGTGTCAGTAACTTACACACTAACAATAAACGGTGAAGGCTGGCTTTGCTGTTGGTCTTCAGGGATGTGGATAATCATAGACCTTTTGCCAAGAATTCAATTTTAACAGATTCTTAATTTCCATGGGAAACTTTATGGAATATACTAGAATTGCTTTGAATCGATAGTTTATCCAATATGGCGCTGTCATCTTAATTTTTTTTTTGATGCATTTATTTTATTTTGTATGTATGGGTGTTCTGCCTGCATGTATGTCTGTGTACCACGTGCATGCCTGGTGTCCTCAGAGGTGAGAAGAGGCATCAGATCCTCCAGAATTGGAGTTACAGATGGTTGTATAGGTGCTAGGAACTAAATCCTGGTCTGTAAGAGCAAGTAGTGCTCTAAACCACTGAGCCATCTTTCCAGCAGGTCACCTGTCCTCTGAAGGTCCCTAAAGTTTGGGTTTTGATGGCTGTACCTTGTGGCTCTGATTAACCTGTTCCCCTCTTTATACTTCTGTGGCTTGATAGTTAAGTCTAGAAGAGCCAAGAGATGCTTGGTTCATTGCACTTTTATGGTTTGGGGTGGGGATAGAATTGACCATTGACCACCACTGTCTTGATACATCACTTCGTCAGAGCTTTGCAAACTTAAGACAGTCCACTTATCCAGTTCTTTGTTACTGACCCTCCTTTTCTTTTGCAAAGAGAGTTTAACTACAGATCCAGTGGTTCAATATCTTAGGGAGCTACAGGATCACTCAGTTTTAAAAGTAACTCTTAGTAAGTTTCGCATTGACAGGATCAGTTTTTTAACCCAGGTTTTGCAATCTGTTGTTCTGATCTGTTGGGAGCATGTTGTGTTTCCACTATGGCAGCGCATGCAGTATCTTAGTGCTTTAACTTTAACATTTGCCTATTTCTCCTTCCTACATAAGTGATTTTTCAGTCACGTTGTCTATTTTAACTTGTATTTGTGGAGAACTCACTTTGGCTTTCTTCATCTGTGCTTTCTGTCTACTCTTTCCTTCCTGTTGTTTTCCCCATTCTCACTTTTAGAGCGGGGTATTTGGCTCACTAATGTTCAAACTTCTTTTCCTGTTATGATCATTTAAGGCTATTGCTGTTGTCTTTTACCACTGAAGATTTTCTGCCATAAGTATTTTATACATCCTATCTTTTCCTCTTATCACTGCTAAGTATTGTCTATTTTCCATCAAGATTTTGCTAATCTTTGCATCTTGCATCTCTTTTCTTCCATCTCAGGGTCCCTTCCCTTCTGCTTACAAAACACACTTCAAAATTTCAGTTCATGAGGTTCTGTTGAAACCAAATCCAGTTTTTGCCTAAAAATGTTCTTTGAGCAGTCTTAATGACACACAATTCCATGCTATAAAATTCAACTATTTAAAATGTATAACTCAGTCATATTTAGAATACTTTAGTATATTTGGTATTTTCTTCACATCCAAAATACACCATACACCCATTAAAATCAGTACTTACATTTCTTCAACTGCTTCCAACCAGTAATCTTTCTTATTCTGAGTATTTCATATATGCAGATTGAAATGTGCATTTGTGTAGTGTTTCCTGCATGTTCCAAAGGTTCCTTTACGTTGGAGAATGTATTTCATTCCTTTTTATTGCTGAGTAATATTTTATTGTATAGACAAAATGTATTTTATTTATGAATTCATCAGCTGATGGATATTTGATAGTCCCTTTTGTTCAGCTACTACGAGTAGTACTGCTATGAACATCATGTCTAATACTTTGAGTGAAAACATTTTCACCTTTTTTTGTATGTGCGCATGTGTGTGCATTTGTGCATGTGGGGGATGTCAGTCCCTGTGTGTATGGCACAGGTGTGGAGGTCAAAGGGCAACCTTGGCTGTTGCTCCTTAATTGTCTTCTAATTTTTGTTTGGCCTGCACAAGGCAGGCTAGCTGGTTCATGAGCTCCTAGGAGTCCACCCGTCTCCCCTTCCCGTCTCACCATCACTTGGAGTAGCTGCATTTTACATGGGGTTGGGGATCTATTCTTCTCTTGGCAATCGTTCCCTCAGACTCTGCTTTCATTTTTTTTCTTAAAATGCAAACCACCCAGGAGTGGAATTTTGAATTCTAGGCTTGACTTAACCTTCTGAGGAACTGTCAGACAGTCTCTAAGACAGCACAGTTGTTTATAATCCCACCAACGGTGACAAGGGTCACAGTGTCTCTACGTCCTCCTCAACACGTGTATTGGGACTGTCTGATTTTAGCCATCCTTTGTATGGGAACTTGTGTGCACTGTGGCTTGATTTGCTGCCTTTGAATTCTACTGATATTGGGCAGTTTTATGGGATATTTGCATAACTTCTTTGGAGAAATGTCATTTCCTTGGTCCATTTTGACACTGGGTTATCATTTTTATCATTACATTGTAAAAATTCCTTACATAGCTTAAGCACAGTGTTTGATTAGATATCTGATAAGTAAATATTTTCTTCCATTTGGGCCCTGTAAGGAGTGGTATTAGTCCCTGTATAAAGAGCACGCTCTCTCTCTCTCTCTCTCTCTCTCTCTCTCTCTCTCTCTCTCTCTCTCTCTCTCTCTCTCTCTCTCTCCTTCCCTCCTGTTCCACCTTCTCTCTACCATGCAGAGAGACTTACTATGATGGCTACCTGCAAGCCAGGAGGAGTCCCCATTAGAACCCAACATGTCCGGATTTTGTACTGTTAATATTTTCAGAAATGTCAAAAAAAAATTCTGTTTTTAAGTCACTCAGTCAATGGTATTGTTCTGACAACTGGAGGTGACCTGACATTGTATTATGTTGATCCAACTGAAATTCAAGCTATCTTAGCAGTATTATCTGTTCGCATTCTTAAGGGTATATTTAAGCCAGGCATGGTAGCTTACTCCTTAATCCTTGCTCTTCAGAGGCAGAGGCAGGTGGATACCTGTGAGTTCAAGGTCAGCTTTATATAGATAGTGAGTTATAGGCTAGCCAGGGCTACAAAATGAGACCTTGTCTCAAAAAAGAAAAAAAAATCAGGGGTGTATTTTGAAGAATAAAACTAAGCTTTGATGATGTTTAATTTGCCTATTTTTTTCCTCTGCTGAGTCTCTTTTTTATATTGTCTGAGAAGCTGGTACCCTGCTCGAAGGTCACAATGATTTATTCATCTATTTTTTCTTTAAAAATTTTGCAGTTTAGCCCATATGTTTATCTTTGAATAATTTTGAGTTAATTTTTATATGTTTGTATGAAACAGTCTATTTTCTGTCTTTTTTTTTGTCTGTGAATATTCAGTTTTTCTGGAACCATTTATAGAAAGATCCGTTTTCTCTATTGAATTATTTTAGCACCCTTGTTGAAAATAAACTAACCATATATATAAAGGTTTATTTCTGGACACTTGATTCTATTCTATTGATTGGTATGTCAATCCCTGTGCTGTCACCACACTGCACGTTTATTAGCTTTACTCGTGGCAAGTTTGAAAAGTGAGAAGTGCGGGTCCTCAGTGTTCATTTTCATTGTTTGCTCTTTGTAAATTGATGTCAATTTTATGGACTGATTTATGCTGTCTCGAAGTGCATATGCAGAAGCTTTACCCTCTGCCCTGATGGCATCTGGGTGTGTAGTTGCCATAGGATAATTAGGTTTAGGTTTAGATGAGGCCTTGGGAGTAAAGCCCTGTGTAAGCAGTGATATTAGTCCCTGTAGAAAGAGCTCGAGCTCTCTCTCCCTCCCTCCTTCCACCTTCTCTCTACCATGCAGAGAGACTTACTATGGTGGCTACCTGCAAGCCAGGAGGAGTCCTCATTAGAACCCAACATGTCCTGATTTTATACTAATAATTTTTTCAGAAATGTCAAAAATAAATTTCTGTTTTTAAGCCACCCAGTCAATGTATTGTGACAACTGGAGGTGACCAGACATTTTTATTATGTTGACCCAACTGAACTCGAGTGATCTTAGCAGCATTACAGTCTAATTCATGAAGACAGAATGGCTTTCTGTGTGCTTCTGCATTTTCAAGCTGTCATAATTTTTTTTGTTATATTTGTTTGTATATTTTTACTATTGTAAGTAGAATTTTTAAAAACTGTATTTGTTGTGTGTTGCATGTGTGTGCATATACATGTCACAGTGCATGTGTGGAGGTTGGAGAACACCTTATGGGAATCAACTCTCCTTCCACCATGTGGGTTCCAGGGATTGAACTCAGATTGGCGGTCTGTTGGCAAGTGCCTTTGCCCACTGAGACATTACACCACTCCCAATTGTTTCCTCAGCTTTATTTTGTTTTTAGCAGTGCCGGGAATTGAACTCAGGACCTCTTGTATGCTAGGCAAGCGCTCTACTGCTGAGCTATTACATCTCTAGCTCTCTCAAATTTACTTTCAGATTATTCATTGCCAGTACATAAACACACAAATGGTTTGGAATATTGATCTTGTGTTCTGAAACATTTTATTTATAACTTCTAATAATTTTTTTCATGCATCACATAGGTTTGGCTATACATGAGATCATGTTATCTGCAATAAAAACCATTTTCATCCTTTCTTCTCTCTCTCTCTCTCTCTCTCTCTCTCTCTCTCTCTCTCTCTCTCTGGTTTTTGTGACAGGGTTTCTCTATGTAACAATCCTGGCTATTCTGGAACTCACTTGTAGACCAGGCTGGCCTCAAACTCACAGAGATCCTCCTGCCTCTGCCTCCTAAATGCTGGGATTAATGGCGTGCGCCACCACCACCCCAGCTCCTTTCTTCTCAATTTATATGCCTTTAAAACTTATTTTTCTTGCCTAACCTAGTATTTCATTAAGCATTAGTGGTGAGATCAGACATTCCCATCTTGTTCTTTATCATATGGGGAAAATTTTAGTTTTTCACCAGCAAGTATGACGTTATATGTTGGGTTGCCTTTGTTCCAAAACAATGGTTTCTATGAATACATTACCCTACTTTGATGATTTTTTTTCTTCCACTCCACGAAAGAACATCCTACTGTTTTCCAGCTTGCTTGTTGATGTGAAAGCATCAACTGTCACCCTATCCACCATTCAGACTCAGATGATCCGTCTCTGATTTCTGGTTACTTTTGAGATTACTGCTTTATGTTTGATGATTTGAGGTTTCATTCTGATGTATGTAGGCTGCATCTTTTATACTTCCCTGCACAGTTTTGTTAGACTGCCATAGATAATGTCTATTCTAATACGTACTCTAGTCTCCACCATTTCTGTCATTTCTCTCCTCCACGATTTGCATTTTTGTCTCCGAGTTACTCATTTTTCTATGAGGTCTGGCATAAAGCTGAGCTTCTTCCAAAAGGATTATTATTTGCTTTTACTGTTTGTCAAGTGTGAAACTTCGTCTTAAATCTCTGACTCTGGAAAACACCTGAACTCATCTGAACTGATTTACTGTCAAGATGGAGGCGTCTCGGCATTCCCTGCCCTCCCATATACTAAGCCATCAATACTACCTTTGGGCAGTTCCAGTTCTGAAGAAACTCTTCAGAGTGGGCCCCTACTCTGACTGGGAGGCTTGCAAGGTCCTGGCCACCAGACTTAACCTGGAGGAGCCAGTTGAGGCTTCGTTCTAATGGTGCGAGCAAAAACAGAAGCAGAAGGGCACCATGGAGTATGCGCTCTATTTTATCCTGGCTCCTTGCTCTGCCAGCCAATTAGCATCCTTGAGCCCTCATCCTACCCTACCCAGCTCAGCCTCTAGCTCTACCTTTTTACTAGTCATTTTACTGCCAGTGCCTACAACAAGGATGGAGAACCAGGGTCCTCTCCATCCACCCAAGAAGGCCTCCTTGCTGGCGAGTGAGCACAGTTGCTTTTAATGGGGCCGGAGTGTGGGTCCAGGTGGGAGTCTTCCTGCCGCAACCATACCCACTGGCTCCTGGAAGTTCTGGGGGCTTTAAGGAGGCTCAGCATCTGAGTAACAAGGCGGAATTGGTATGTCACATAATGAACCAACCTTCTTCTCTAGAGAAGGCATTTGGCAGACCCTGGAAAGCATTCTGCAGTCCCTCACTGACAGGTGCCTGGTTGCAGTTTTCAGTGTTCTCTTCTGAGAGGGCTCATATCCCCAAGGCTGCCCCCAGACTTAATGTAGCTTGGGGTGACCGCCAACTCTTAATCCTTTTGCCTCCACCCTCCCATTATGGATTTTTGTTTTATTTTGTAGTTGTTTTGTTTCTGGCCTGGTATCTGAAGCTTCCACCTCTCAGGTGCTAGGCTGCACAACTGTTTGTGAGATTATTGGTTGTTTAGATTTTTTCCCCATTATTAGATCTTTTTTTTTTTCACTTAGCACTCATTTTACTTTTAGTCAAGCCCCTCTCCTGTGAAGTTTCATGCACCACCTTGCCCTAGAGTTAGTTTTCTGGTGTGCTTCTGTGTGTTTTATTAACACTTTTCAACTTGCTTTGTAGGGACCTGTTGGGTTTTCATTTCTATCCATGGCATATTGAAAATAAAATTATTCAAAGAAGCTAAAAATATACTTTGAGTCATAAAATGTATACACAGTACGAGTACCATCCATGAATCATGTAAAGGATGGATTCTCAACAGCTGCATAGACATTTCAGTCCCTTGTATCCAGTAGGCAAGCTTCCTTGCTATCCTCTTTGCTGTTGTTTGAGAGCCATTTTTCCCATGATGCACTGCGAGCAGGCCCTCGGCAGGGCCTCTGCTGCATGGTTTCCTTTTATATCCCAGCTTTGGTGGCTGCAGCATGGTCTGTTTCTCTCTATGATCCACTGAAACTTGATGTCCCCAGGGCTTTGCACAAACCGTCGGGATGAAATCTGGCCCTGGCTGTTCCACCACCAGCTCCACTGACTGCTTCTGACCTCTGCCAGTTCCTTCCTTTTATCTCAGCTCAGTACAGCGTGTCGGGAGAGTTGCAAGGGGCCTGGGTAGACATTTCAGAATTGCCTATTGAAGGCAACGAATCTCCTTTACTTGTTAGGGAAGGAAACCCAAATCCTGTCATTTGTTTTACCTCCAAGCAGCTGACCTAGAAATATTCAGAAAAAATAATGGTCTATTTTCCTCCTTGGAATCTTCGTCAAAGGAGACTCTATACCGTCTTTTGGGGATTGTGGATGTGGTCAAATGAGTCCCTTCTCTGCATTCACACCCTTGAGATCTGAGGCTTCAGATTTCCCCACAAGAGGCAAAGTTTCTCCAGGAGCTTGAGTCTGGCTTGGCTATTGGCTTGTTTTTGTCAACAGTAGGACATTAACAAGCACGGCCCAAGCTGGGGTGTGAAAGGTCTTGATTACTGAAGTGTATCCTCTTGGGCTTGGAGATCCGACACCACCACATGAAGGAGGGCAGGCCAGTCTGCTGGAAGCAAGAAGCCATGTGCAGGCACTGGTCCGGTCCGAGGTTACACTTTGTTAGGAGCAAAAGGTAACTGCTCATACTCTCTTCAGAATATCCATTGCAGAGACACACGACACATCCCTCCCTTATGACATCTTTGTTGTTTTGATTTTCCGTCCTGCCCCCTATTTCTGAGATGTAAAAGTAGTCACTCACCAAAATACTGTATAGCTCAACTGCACTAAAGACTTTGCCAATTCTCAATATAAGATTTAAATCGCACAAATTAAGACATATTCTATATATGCCTCTACAAACACATTGGAGAATATGAAATACACACACACACGCACACAAACACACACACACACAGACACAGACACACACACACATACACACACACACACACACACACACACACACACACACACATATATATATATATATATATATCTCAATACAAAGCCCAGTTGGATCATAAAGAAAGGAATTTAGGATTCTTCTCTGTGGCAAGGGAAGCCAATCTCAGTTACATGAGACTGAGGTAATTATTGATAAGAGGAGATCTGGAAGTTTCCATTGATCATATATTCAATATAAGTTAATGGTAAGAATTAAGCCCTTAAGAAATCAAGCCAGTATGAGTCCCATGGACAGAAACACAGTGCTTGTTATATTTGTCTGACCTCGAGAACTGCGATGTGTTCTGGGGATCACGATTTAAGAATAACACTGACGACCTAGAGTGGACCAAAGAGGAAGCCTCACGATCGCAACACAGGAGGGAGTCCTTGCAGATGAGGCTCACTTTGAGGACCTGTGATATAATTTGTCATGGGAAGACCTGGCTACGAGTATCCGAAGCGTGGTCACAGAGGACAGAGAACAAAGAGCACACATTGAACTTTCAGCACATAAACCTGGGATCACCAGGTGCAAGTCACAAGTTCTGGGTCAAGCTCGCAAGCGGTCCGCCAGGGCCATGGCTGCTTTGTGAACTTGGCAGCCTGGAGGCAGAGACAGGAGGTGCCTCGGGAGAGGTGTTTGTCAGCCCCCTGGAGTGGAGCATGGCTTGTGGGCGACAGGACTCTCTTTCAGATGAGCCCTGCTCCCTTCCTGCTACAGTGATCCTCTCTGTTTGGGAACGCTGAGCGAGCCTTGGCGTAGGATGCAGGACACTGTGAGTCAGCTCTATGTGGGTAAGCGGTAGCAACAGAACATCTGTTTCCAAATGGCAAATCTTTTTTTTTTTTTTTTTTTTTTTTGTTAGACTTCTCTGCTGAGGACCGCCATACTGTCACAGAATAGCTGTACATCTCAAAGCCAGACTGGGTTTATCCGCGGTCGCTAAAACTGTCATTCACTCTCTAGCTGACTGAGAGTCTCAAGCAGCAGTCTTTCCAGATGCAGGCGTTAGCTCTAAAGGATTGTCTTTTTCTCCTGGCCAGCCTCTGTTTCTCTGAGAAGGCCAGGACCCCCTCACACCCACCCACCCAGCCAGCTCTAATCTCACTCAAGTGTCCCCGTAAGAGCGAATTCCCAGAGGAAAGTGTTGGCCTTTACAGCTATCTCAAGAGCTTGTTATATTCCCATCCCTAGGCATGTGCTGGCAGGGAAGGACCAAGAATCTGCAAAGGGAGCTGAGCCAGGGCCTCCTACCTTGACAGGTGAAACATCTGATGTGGAAGTGGTTGTTATGGACGCGGACCACTTCTCCTTTGCAGGTGTCTCCGCAGCGGTAGCACTGGATGACGTTGGAGCTGCCCCGGGGACTGTAAGGAGTCTGCTGGTAAGGAACTGGAAAAGGAAAGGAGAGATCACTGTCTAGGAGGTCCTAATTCTTGGAAAAGTCAGTCATTAGTCATCATAATCTTAACTAGGAGAATAAGAAGTAGGACGGGTGGAAATTATCTCCCCACCAGACAAAAGTCCCCAGCACATGGGATATGCCAGACTTAGGTAGGACTGAGCGCCTCTGAAATGAGTCCCTGAGCCGCCTCCAACAGGCAAGGACTCAGGCGTGCACATAGCCCCTTTCCTTGCGACAATAGAAGCCAAACTGTTGAATGAAGAGACATGAAAGAGGAAAGAGTGTGCTCATGTGCTGCATAAAGTCTGGGCCAAGGTCAGATACCTGACAGGGGACCTTTGGCATCAGGATGGAGCTGGAAAGGCCCTATTGCCTCATGCTGCTCTGGCGGAGGGAAGCTTCAGAGCAAGGCATTAGTCACGTGTGTGATACTGCTGTAAATAGACCCACTGCATTGCCAGCCCTGGAAAGTGCACACAGTCATGTACGGTACAGAATATTTGACAATGATACTAATGACTGTGTTTCCTATACTATATATTTTATTGTTACTGTACAGCCCAGCTCCTTAAACTGTGGATCAAAGCCTCAGATGTGGTCATGTAACTGAGCCGAAGAGGGTTGAAAAAAAAAAATCTGACAACAGTAAAAGATTTCTGAACATGAACCAAAGAAAAGAAAATTAATCCAAACTCAAATGTGTTGTGAATCTAGCTGTTCCTGGCAGCGCTCACCTGTGTTGCCCTGTGGGACTTTCCCGCAGGCTTGGTTTGGAAAGATGCTATGGGCATTTCCCCTGCTCATGTCCTCCCACTCTGCAGTGCTAATGAACGCTGCTTCAAACACCTTGGCTCAGATTTGAGACCATGGTATGTTCTGCACTATAGCGGTTTTATGGATCTATAAGGCTTTCTCCTCTCATAGAAACATAATAGTTTAATTACGGAAAGCAAAGACTTCTGCTTCTTTCCAACGGTCAGGTCCAAGCATGTAAGTAGCAAATGAGTGTATCTTTGGGTTATACGGTGTTAGAACATTTTAAAAACTTCCATAAAGAAATGGTTAAGTCAATTTTGACTTTAGATTGAGGCAGAATTTCCAATGATTTCTGAAATGGTTGTAACAATCCTTTAGCCATTTTATACAACATATTTCTGCAAAGTGCCACTATTAACCCTGGGTAGTGCTGGAGAGATCTCTTCAGTGTTAATCTTCTGTGTAGACCTACTCATGATTACTTTTGAGATCTACTTCCCATGAGATGTAGTTGATTTAACCACCCTAAAGTCTTGGAAATTGAATAATAGGTACCTGCCTAGACCACAAGACCTCAGGGTTTAAATGCCATTTGCAGCCATCTGATGTAACCTGATAAAGGACTTTGCCTTTGAGAAATCCAGTCTCTCTTATAGGTGGCCTTGGTGGTCTTTGATGAAACATCATTCAGTTCCTTTATTTCCACTCAAAGTTGGAGACATAGTTCAAAACCATCTGCTCATACTCTTTGAGAAGGCTCAATCTTGTTCTGAAAACACCACTTACGCACGTAGACTTCACGGGTTATAAGTTTGCCTGGACTCTTGAACTACAGAGGGGATAACATCCTTCCAAGGTTCTTGACCTAGTGCAGTTGTAATCTGTCCACTGGCGTTTGGATGCCTTCAAGGCACATGAAGCGTGCACATGGTGACGTGTGGCAATGTGACTCTGAATGGAGATTGTGTGTGTTCCTTCGAGGGGAGACTACTTGATTTGCACATGGCTGATCTCTTCACCTAGCTATAAGTGGAGGAGGTATTGATGGTGTCCAAGTTGTTGGAGTCTAGATCCGTGCATACGCACCCCTCATGAGCAAGAACAAATCTTGGTTGTCATGGCCTCCAAGACTTCGTTACGGCAGCACAACCAAGACAGTTTCTATCTGGTGCATCTGGCACCTGATAGTTTCCCTAACTAAATTTGGTGTTACCCACACCATCCTCAAGCTAGTTTCATAATCAAGAGGTCAATGATCTCCTCAACTCATCTCATCCACTCTTCTCTTTTTAATGACAAGAGAACAGGGTCTCTGTCTTTCCTAACTTTCCTACAAGTGTCCTGAATTACAAGTGTGCTGTAGGGCAAGGACTTGGCTGCTTAACCCTGAAACTGGACTCTCAGAGGTTTGGTAACTAGGGTGGAAGAAAAAAAATCATTTTTTTGTTAAAAAAGGACAGTTTCACTGGTCTTGAATTCATCATTTTTTCTGCCTCTGCCTCTGCCTCTGCCTCTGCCTCTGCCTCTGCCTCTGCCTCTGCCTCTCAAGTGCTAAGATTATAGGCATCACCAAGATTCCTGGCTCAATTTCATAATGCCTCTCTCCATTACTCATTTCTTCTTTTCTGTCTTCAGTTGATAAATCAAAGAAATGCATTCATTAGCCAGGTAAAGAAATCATTAACTAAATTTGAATGAGTTAACACGGAAAAAATGCATTCGCTGCCCTGCCAAAGGCTGAGAAATGACTCAGTGGTTAGGAGTACTTGCTTCACCCATGGCATGCAGCTCTCAATCTCCTGTAACTCCAGCTGCAGAGAACCTGACATCCTTTTCCGGTCTCTGTGTGCACACATGCATGCACCCAGGTGTGTGTGTGTGTGTGTGTCCTGGAAACATTGACTGGAATCATGGCCACCGTGTCTCCACAACTCAAAACAATTCTCCTCACCTAGAATATCTCATGAAACATTCCTTTTAGTCCAAGCCCTTCTCTTTCTTTTCTAACTTCTGCTCAGAGTCCCCTAGAAAATATTACACTCCCCCTCCTCTCTGGCTCGTGAGAAAATATAAATCCTGCTCATATGAGCAGCATGGTGGTATACCACTGCCAAGGGAAGCAAAGCTGTGAGCCTGAAAATGAAATAAGAACAAATAGTACAGCCATCCCCACCAGCGAGGAAAGCTTGGAAGGCTCTCAAATCCCCACCAGACCCACAGCCCATGTGCTCATCCACGACTTTTGATTTAATCTGTTTTCTAGTTCAAGGACCGCCATTCAAGATCAATTAATTTTTTTTCTAATTTAGGGAAGTGCCTTTTGTGAGCTTGATCCTCCAGAATTCAGTCTTGAGCCTGATAAAAAGAGGTAAAATTAGAGGGGGTGTTGGAGGAGAACAGGCCACTGTGAGCTGGAACTTAACTCTGTCCCTCCGTCCCCACCTCAAGGATGAGGATGCTGCTGGGATGATGGGCACGGTCAAAGCTCCAGGAGTGTGTAATGTTTCTAAGTACATCATTAGCGGAAATCCAGGCACCCCTGGGAGAGCTCTTCCAGGTTGCGAATAGAGGCTGATTATAAAAGGGTGCTGAGACTTGATCTTTTTTTCAATACTAGAGTGTCAACAGACCTCTGGGGTCAGGGATGCTCGACTGAGATAGGCCACAGATGTCCCTGCCTTGGCAGCAATCTCATTTGCAGCGAGATTTTGTATTTTTTGGCTAATTAGATTAGGAAATTAACCTAACAATATTCTTTGTGTAGGTGTGTATGGGGACGTGTGGAGAACATGCCTCCCCCACCCCCCCCCCCATCTGAAGCTCCTGTGAAACGCTGATTTATTTGGATTTTCGTCCTGATGCCAGCAGACAGAACCTGGTGCTTTGCATGCACACACTCAACTATCTCGGTCACTGACCTTTCCCATCCCCCAAATGATGGGATCTGACTTGCTGATTTTCTCCTGGTCATTCCCTCACCCCACCTTTTCAAATCTATAAAGTAGGGAGGTGCACTTACGTGATTTATTACATTGATTTTATGGGTAAAGGTCTTTTAGATTCCAAGTTGATTCACATACAGATTCCCAAACTACCTCAGGTGTAAGGAACCCATCCTTGAGAGCAACATTTAAGGGTGGTGACAAGCCTTTGGGATAGCAGTTCTGCTTGTGATATAATCCCTGGCATTGCCAGGTTGGGCAATATAGATTATGTGTTATGCCCTCAACATACTTCTAGGAACCTCTGACTTCTTTTAGATTTATTTAGGCGAGAGTCACCGCTGTTGCCAGCCCTCAGAAAGTGCTATCTAGTGGTGCATGCCAGCCTAGTATACTAGACAATGCCAGCCTATATCTGCATTGTCTAGTATACTAGTCACCAGCTGTATGCAGCTTCTGGACATCTGAAATGTGGCTAGCATAACTGAGTTTTGTGTTAACCTTAATTATAATTAATATAAGCTTACATATAAGTAGCCATAGGTGGCCAGTGGCTAACATATTGGACAGGGAAAGTAACAGTTTCAAAAATGCAACATGAGGCAGAAGAAAAGAAATTAAGCCTGGTTGAGTTCTGGCAATACAAAAACAGCTCATATGAATTATTTTAGAGATGCTACCTTTGACATAATCTCTCTCTCTCTCCCTCTCCCTCCCTCCCTCCCCCCCCTCTCTCTCTTTCTCTCTTTCTTTGAGAGAGAGATAGTCTTCCTACGAAGTTTGGAGGTTAACCTAGAACTCACAGAGATCCTCTTGCCTCTGTCTCCTGAGTGCTGGGATTAAAGGTGTACACCATCACACCTGACACAAATTATTCATTTTTTATCCCCCCAAATTTTAAAGTTGTATTAAAAAACAATTTGTAATTGGGACTAAACACACAAACACACACACACACACACACACACACACACACACACACATCCTGAATTTGAGCTGTGTAAAAAGCACTGATTTTCTTGGCCTGGAGAGACTGCTCAGTGGTTAAGAGCACTGGCTACTCTTCCAGAGGACCAGGGTTCCATTTCCAGCAACTGTGGGTAGCTCACAACCATCTGTAACTCCAGTTCCACAGAATCTGATGCCTTCTTCTGGCCTCCAGGGGTACTCCATGCACGCGGTACACAGAAATGTATTGAGGGACATACACATTAAAATATATATATGCAGATGACACAATTTTCTTCTATTATATGGTTGAAATGAAATAACTGACATTGTATATACATATATATCTATATCTACCTATCTATCTTTATATATATTCTTTGACTTGGCTCTAGTGAAAAGTTATTTGATGAACAGCAGTGTGCAGACATGTCTGCTGTATGTCTACTTAGATCCCTTCAAGTATATACTGATGAGAAGTATTGCTGGGTCATATAACAGGTCTAATTTTAGCTCTCGAGGACCCTCCACCCTCATGTGTATAGGGGCTGCACGAATTTACATCCCCCCCCAACTGTGTACAAGGGTCCCTGACTCCATCCTTGCCAGCTTCTGCTTGTTTCCAGTGAGTCCGGATTCAGCATCGGATTCTGCACTTGTGTTTCCTCCCTGGCTATCTTTTTACGCCTTTCTGTGCCTTTCTCTGAGCAGGCTGGTAGTGACCTGGGTCCTGTTTCCCTCTCTTTCTAATTTTGGATAAATCATATGACTTCTCCAGCTTCAGCCTTGTTCTTGGCCACCATGCATCTTAGACAACGTGATTTATAAGGCTCGCTCTAATTAACAAATGGTTTTGCCTTTGTGGTCTGCTCTGGGCTTCCCTTCTTCCACACTTCATCCTCTCTACGAAATGGTCTTACATTTAAACTAGACTCTGTTTTATGTGATCAGATTTATTAGTCTCTTTAAAAGCAGATAATGGCACAGTTTCCCTCATAAGCATTATAGCTGAAGTTATGTTCTTTCTACCCATGGGCCACCTGTGCAATCTTTTCTTCCTTCTCCCCAAGGGTCACCTGACCTTGGAAATAAAAATGTTCTCATATTTTAATAGAGTGTCTTTAGAATGCTCTTTAAAAGCTAGAGGCACCTCTGCTATGCTGGAGTATAATTAAAAGAGCAACAAAACTGTCTTGGAGACAGCCTAACAGCTTGACTAATTGGCTAGAAGTGTAATAAAAACAGCTGAGTTTCTGGTTGCAAGGTGAAGCATCAAGCAGAGAACCCACTGCTTCAGCAATGAGCTGGCAATGGCCTGGGGCCCAGAGAAATGCACACCTAGGCAGGGTGCAGGGTGCAGCAGCTGCCACATGCAGTGTGCTGACTTCATTAGAACCCAAAGTACCCTGAGTGTGTTCTCAAGTACTAGTTAAGTACCAAGGAGACCCAAGTGTGGAAGCCCGCACTTTGTTGGCCCAAAGTGGCTGTGTGAAAGGTGAAGGAGGTTTGCACAGAATGGATTTGGTAACTCACAACGGGATATTTGGTTTGATTTCAGAGTTGAAACAGTCCTGTGGGCATGATCTAGCTTCCTAAGATGAGGTCACAGAGACACTAATTTCTGCATTGGAAGAGGAAAAGCACAGGGCACGTTTGGATGCTGGGATGTGGGTGGACTTGGTTAGGCTCTGGATTGCAGTCTTATAACTTGATTGCTGTGTGACTGAGCAAGTTGCAAAATAGAGCACTCAATTTCCCGATATTTAGAATGGGACTAACTCAGCATTTTTATTAAATAACTTAGACTGTGCTCAGGGTACTCTTTGACAAATTACTCAAAAGCAATAGCTAATTTCAAAGGCCTTCTAGAGTCCTGTATCCTTTCCTTGAATCTGTTGTAAAAATTCTTCGGAAATTACCCATATCAGCTAGCCACTGACCCTGGCTCAGATTGTTCTTAAATCCCATGCTGGACAAATCCAGCAAAGGATTCCTTTCTGTCCCTTCCTGGTGGCTGTCAAAATAAAGCTGTTGGTTACTGACCACTAGCTCCTTCCCAGAGCTCTCTGTCTAAGGCTCTCTGTGGGCTGCAGAAGAATGCATGAACCGGGCACTTCCTGCTGTGGAACTGAAACAAGAGCTGCTTGTGCAATGTATTTTGAGCATGTCTGTCGTCTCTGAAGAGAGAGCTTGGGCTTTGTAGTGTGTGCTTATTTAGAATAAGTGAGTGATGTGTTGTTTCTTGTCACCCCGGAAGGCCATGCATGTGTCATGACAAGAAAGCTCAGACCTCTGGTGCAGAAAGGGGCTGAAAGGTCGCACATATGCACTGGCTTGGGAGCCCTTGGGAGCCCCTTGGGGCGAGCGCCATGCTTTTGTCTACCGGTTTCCTCTCAGCATTGAGCATATAGTACATGCTCATCTTGCCATGCTATTTCCTTCTCATTTGATGAATGAATAGAAGAAAGACCAAACTGATTCATGGAACCACTGAGCAAATGAATAAGCTGAGGCCCGGGGGAGAGGGGTTTGTTAAATTTGCACACACCACAGAGGCTTGCCTCAGGGTGCAAGAAGTGTCTGTTTTAGAACAACTGGACCGTAGTAGGCAAACCCAGAGGTCAGCTCGGCTGGCCCAGATCCCAGGTTATAGAAAGCTGGTCAGAGAGTTTAGAAAGGGTGAGCTTATCCTAAGCTAATGGCCATGCTGAGGTCTAGTGTGGCATAGGTGACCAGGGCCAGTTTCCAAGATTTAGAGGCCTAGGGTGAAGCAGGAGGGTAAATGCAGAAGTCAAGTTTGCCAGGGCAACAGATAAAACTCAGAGTTCCTCTCTGTCAGGAAGTGTGCTCAACAAGCTACATGGGTCCTCCTAATGAGTTTCCTTCACTCAAGGAAGAATGCCACTCCCCTTATTGTATGGATGAGGAAACAGATCCAGAGAACTGGAGCTATGTGCTCAACGTCACACAGTTAGTAGAAGACCAGTCAGTGTGGCTCTAACTGGAACTCAGGCTGTGACCACAGCTGTGGTCTGCCGGCAGGGGCTTCTCTGCAGGAGCCCTGGTGATGCACAGCTAAAAGGGTGTCTAACTTCCTCTGTCAGCAGCCATTTATTCTCCTAAAAGCCATTTAGAAAGAATCCAGAAACAACGATTAGAGGATCCTAGAGTGCAGAGTAAGACTCCTGTAATTCAGCACCCTTAACCGAGGACGAAGCAGCCTTGACAGCCGTTCTCAGGCCAGAGCACTTTGGTCCTGAGTTTCCCTGGCACAGGCCAAGAGAGCTTGGCAGGTGTGCATGCTGGCCCTCAAGCAAGACGAACCCTGTAGGTGCTGGCTTCTTTAACAGGGTGGAGGCATGAGTCTTCTCAATTCCCCAGGTCTTCCCACAGATGGTCCTTGGCCTGGCCATAGTTTCCCAGATCAGCAGGTTGTGAGCACAGTCGGATACACGTGAGGCCTCTTTAAAGGCAACAGAATGCCCTCTGCAGCCCTGCTGCCAGGCTCGCCAGCATGCCTCACAGCCGTGACTGCCTTCTTCCAGAGAGTGTTGTCGGTACATATGTCAGAGCGGCAAGCTCTTGGCCAGACGGGCTGCCCCTGACAGCTGCTGCCACAGGCAGTTACAGCAGAAGGACACATGTCAGCATGTGTCTGACATGAAATGGGCTTCACGGTAGTGAGCATCATGAGTGAGGAGGCACAAGTGGCCGCCACACACTCAGGGACTTCTCACAATTCCCCTTGGCTCTACTTGAATTAGGTCTATTTCTATGTATGTATGTATGTATGTATGTATGTATGTATGTATGTATCATCTATCTATCTATCTATCTATCTATCTATCTATCTATCTATCTATCATCTATCTATCTATCTATCTATCTATCTATCTATCTATATCTATATTTATATATCTATAAATATCTGTGTCTCTTTTGCCATAAGTGGAAACCCTATTTGAGTTACTTTGCCCCTTCCTGCCTCCCCTCCCTGTCTGCTGTCGACTGTGCCTGTGTCCATGGGCTCTATCCAGAGGGCTGGCACTGGGTTTCCTTCTAAGGACTCAGTTTAGACGTGCCTTTTCCTTTCTTGCCCAGAGAGTCCCCTCCCGGCCCCCAGGCAGAGGAATAATCTTGTTAACTCTGAGATAGGAGCTCTTTCTGTCCTCCCTAATTTATGCTTTGTGTTGAACATTTGAATTTGCAGTAAAGCCCTTCTGTTCTTCTGAAGGCACAGGCTCTGGAAATTCTAAAGCCAGGAAACGTCTCTGTCAGCCCTGCTTTCTGCAGCCCTTCCTGACCCTGAGGCCTTGTTCACTGAATGGGGGCGGGGAGGGAGGTGCCAACCCTCAGTGCTTCCAAAATATTGTTTGGCCATCTTGGTTATGGGGTTTTACAAATCCACTATCCAAAGCTGGGTAAGAATGGGCAAAAAAGATGGATGGAGAAAGGGAGACTGTACTAGGTCTCTGCTAGCCTTGGGATTTTTTTTTTTTCCATTTTGGAGCAGGGCTCCCATCAGTCAATGCCAGCTCTCTTATCCCTCATCTCCTTCACAAACACCCAGTAATAGTTAGTAGAGAAGCCTGTCTAAAGTGGCTAACATTAATTGTGCCATCATCATCGCTAAACCTTCATCGGCATCGAATCATTTAATTCTCACAACCACCCAGGAGACAGACACTGCAGGGAATTCCCAGGCCCAGAGGGGATAATTAATGTGACTGAAGCCATCATCCAAAGGCTGCAGCTGAGTGCGCTCGGCATCTGTAGGTCCAGGAGAGGCCCACTCTTCTCCTTTGCCCTCCCTCTTTGGTGGGGTGTTCTCAGCAGTACCTCCTGTCCAGGGTACCTCAAAAGAAAGGGTCACGCTCTTCTCTCTGCTGAGTCACCGGGACTTTGCCTGGACATTCTCAACAGGCCGTCTCAACCAGGCAGCCCCTTTTCCAGGATCACGTCACAGCTTATCTGAAAAATACCATTTGGGTTTTGTCTGGGGCCCTGGGAACCATGTTGGAAAATGGAGGCCCTCAGGAAGTTGGCAATTGTCTTTGTGCTGAGTGACTCAGTTCCTTGGCCCCTGAGCCAGAGGCTTCAATATTTATACAACGTTTGCTTCCTGAGACCCTGGCAGCCCATCAAGCGCCCATACACTGTAGAGAAATCTCGGGGATATCAGCTAGCAAACTGGTTCCCCTGGACTCAAAGGTTTTCTCATTAGAGTGGAGGGGCCGAGAAACATCTATTTTTCTAGAAATACCTAGAGGTTTCGAAGTTCCTCCCTCCTCCCCCACACAGAATGCAAATATATTTTGTCCTGGTTGTTATTCAGGGAATTTCCCTAGACCAGTTGTTGTTTGGCTTGGACGTGCCTCCCAGACATGCTTTATTTGGTGGCCTGGTGTTTGTGTGTAAGGTCTTACAGATCACCATGGCTCCCTGCCACCAGCCGCTCTCTGGAAGTGTCAGCACTCAAAGGCTCGGGGTTCGGATCCTAGCTGAGAAGCCAGGTAGATGGACTCAGAACCAGGGCAGTCGAAACAGATCACTGTTCCCCTACCCCCACTCCCCAGTCTGCTCCTGCCTCACCCTACCCACATCCTCTCCCTTTACAGATATAACCATGAGCCTCTGAGAAGGGAAGAAGTTGCCCATGGTCCTCATTGCACTGGCCACATCAGACCTGGGGAAAATATTGAATTTCAGGCCAGGGATGTTTCATTGGAGGGCAGGGCACAAGGTATGGAATCCTGGAAGCTACTTTAAGCTCTCTCCGCTCTCAGATGTCCGGGGTTTTATGAGGCTCTCTTCAGTGTGCAAAGCCCTGGCCCAAACGCTTGGAGTCCTGCAATGCTCCCCTCACGACCTTCATGATGTTCACTATAATCTCACCACCTACTCACAGAAGCCCAACCTAGCTGTAGGCCTTGACTATGAGGGCATTAACCATCTTTCCAACTCCTCTTCCAGCCCCTTCTTTCTCATCCCCTCCTTTCCCCTAACATTCTCCACTCTCTCCATCATTCCTCTGTCTTCTGCATCAGAGAACCTGTTCCTTTGCTGCTTCTCTGGGAAGTCTCAGCATTTCCCTTCCCATTTCTGGGGCCTACCTATAAAGTTAACAGCTGCATCCTGGGATCTCTCAGCTTCCTATCACATTCTATATAATTGAATGTATAGCAAGTATAGGTTGCAACATGAAGTTCTTTTAGGGGTATTTGATAGGGATGGCAAAACTGAACCAAGGTACCCCAACTGAAGAGACGAGCTATCTAAAGGAGGGAAAATAAAACTACTGAGTCCCAAGGACTGTGGTCAGAAACTAGATTCTGCCTGTAGGTCATCATTTTGGGTCTCTGCATTTATATAGGCAGATGACCACAAAGTCACTTTCTTTTTTTTAAATGTTCTACAGACTTTCTTTTTTTTTTTTTTTAAGATTTATTTATTTATTATGTACACAGTGTTCAGCCTCCATGCCTGCAGGCCCGAAGAGGGCACCAGATCTCTTTACAGATGGTTGTGAGCCACCACGTGGTTGCTGGGAATTGAACTCAGGACCTCTGGAAGAGCAGTCAGTGCTCTTAAACTCTGAGCCATCTCTCCAGCCCACAAAGTCACTTTCTATTACTGTCTGAGACAAGCCACATGCTGTTCCCATGCCTGTAGGACCTAGAGGGACAGAATATTCCTGCAATGAGGTCTCGCAGAGCTCCGGGCTGGAGAAGGAAGCGCCATATAAGCTTGTTACTCTCAAGGTTTCTGTGAATTACTCTGGGGCAGGAAGCTGTTTTCAAACTCTTTTGGGCCATGACCCATTGGGAAAATTTTCTTTCACACAAAGACCCCCAGATACAAATCTGTGAAACTATCAAAGCCTGTTCACATAATACATGCTCACATTTTCTTTTTCTTTTCTGAAAAAGAAAATAATTCTATACCATCATTTTATTCCATTTTATTTCAAATGCTGCCTGCTACCAAATAAATTGATTTCAAGCTCTGCTAAGGGGTTGTCAGTGGCTGGAAGAGAGCCAGATGGTTCTAGCTACTGGTAGGCTGTCCAATGTGGTAGGTAGCATTGGCCATGTGACTATTTAAATGACAATTCATTAAGATTTAACAGTCAAGCCAGACAATGGTGGAGCACACTTTTAATCCCAGGACTCGAAAAGCACAACAGGTGGATCTCTGAGTTCGAGGCCAGCCAGGTCTAGAGTGAGTTACAGGACAGCCACGGCTGTTACACAGAGAAACCCTGTCTCAAAAACCAATAAGTAAATAAATGAATAAATAATAAATAAGCAAAAAAGACAAAAAAGATGAGCATTCAATTCTGAGTTATACTAGACAGTTCAAGTGCTCCATAACTACACAGATTACTAAGCTGCTGTCCTGGACAATACAGAAACAGAATGCTTTCTTCAGCCTATGCTGTTCTATTCGACATCTGGTTTAGAGCTAGCTTCATAATTTTGCGAACAAAAAGCCTGACATCCAAGGTCCTTCAGAGAGGGTTATGAGATTGGAGACACATGGAATTGGAACTATCTGAGGCCTCAAGGATATCTGCCCGTGGTTAGGAGCAGTCGACATGAGGAACGGGCCTTGAAGGTTTGTCTTTCACTCACATGGTCACAGATCCCCGTCTGAAGCCTATGTTTTGCATGCAAGGTAGTGGATACAAACCTCAGCCTTTGCAGAAAAACAGAAGCCAGTTTCCATTTCCTATTGGGCAAGTGTGGAGAGATACTGGGCTATAGAACCTGTCCAACCAGGGCTCATGTCTAGTCTTTGTCTCCTACAGGTTGTGAGCGTGAGCCAGGGGCTTCATGTCCCTGAGCCTTAGTTTCTACTTCTGTAAGATGGAGTAACAGTATTGCTTTTCAGAATTTTTGAAAGACTCAGAAAGCAGTATGTCCATGGCAACCAAAGTGCGCCACAGTAATCATAACGATGACACTACTGCTCTAAGTTAAACATCAAGGAACTATAAAAGATGGACACACTTTTTTACCCCAAAGGAAGTTCCAGGCTACAGTAAGGTGTATATGATAATGATGGTGATGATGGTGATGTTCATAGTGATTGTGGTGGTGGTGATGGTGGTGATGATGATGGTGGTGGTGGTGATGGTGATGATGTTATGATGGTAGCGGTGGTGATTTTGTCTCTAATGGGTCATCTAGTCCAGCAGTTCTCAACCTCTTTTAGTGTCAAACGACCCCTTCACAGGGGTCACATATCCTGCATGTCAGATATTTACATTACAATTCACAGCAGTAGCAAAATTATAGTTGTAAAGTATAATTTTATGGTTGGCGGTCACCACAACATGAAGTATTAAAGGGTTACAACATTAGGGAGGCTGAGAACCAGACATACTACCTGCTATAGCAGGCACTCCCGTGATATTCATCATCTGAATGACTAAGACACATCACTAGTAGCTGCCTTCTAAGGTAGAGCCTTGTACCTATGTGGCATGATAAGATTATTAATTATTTCTAACTGGGAAGGGAAGGAAGGAGAACGAGAAAACTGGGGAGAGTGTCATGGAGAAATGGCATTAATTTGTGTGAGTGTGTGTGTGCACGTGCGTGTGCACGCATGCACACCCATGTGTCCCAAGGTACAGGAGTCACAGAGAGCATGTGATGGTCAGAGGACAACCTTATGGAGTTGTTTCCTTCTTTCTGCCTTTACATGGGTGCTGAGGATCGAACTCAGGTCACCATGCTTGCAGGGCAAGCTCCCATCCCTGTTGAGCCATCTTGCTGACCCTCAGAAAGAAATGGCATTCTTTCTGAGTCCAAGAAGTCAAGACATGATGAGCAGCCAAGAAAAAGAAGGCAAAGATCAAAAGGCAATAGACAAAAGAAAGAGAAAACTCTCTTAGATATCATTTATGAGGGAAACAACAGGAAGGTTTTACTGCACCAGCAGACAAAAATTCCCATTTTAATCTGGGCAACAAATGATCATTTCAATTTTCAAGTTTAATTTTTGCAATATGGAGGGGCAAGAGGAAGTGTTTGATCTCTGTGTGTGTGAGTGAGAGGCTCTCGGTGGTGGCTTACTCTGGGTATAATGCCCGGCAAACAGCTTTTTTCACCCAGAAGTACAGTGGACATCTGTTGTTTTGCCTGCTCAGCATCTGTTCTCAGCTTCTTCTGGCAAAGGAATCTCTTTCCTGTGAGAAGCCATTCCATGGAATATGGGTAGGACCGACACTGTCCCAAGACACAGTGGTCAAATAGTCTGGACCTCGCCTGTCCATGCAGAGGGTGCTAGCCCTTTTCCAGGCTAATGACAGGCACATGACCTAACCCTTCTGACTTTTTTCTTCTTGTAGGAGCTCTTAGGGAAGACACCTGCATAGTTGCACTAGTAGGGGACAGTTGTGAGAGTTTTTGCTGTCATCTGAGTTTGGTTTCCTCTTGGAGACGGCCTCAGAACTGAGTGTGAACAGGTTTCTGAGTGTTTTATTTGAGTCTGTGGATCTTATGGACCTGGAGCTATTGTGTGTCTGAACTTTCTGATTACACAAACCAGTCTGCCCTCTTCCCCTGCTATAGAAAGATGTGAATTTGAGTCGGGGTTTTGTTACTTGGAGCTAGCTAGACTATGTCCTAATACTTAGTTTTCCATCCAAACTATAACTTGTCACCGATTTAAACTGAGTAGGTACTTTAGGGCTACTTCATGCTGGAGTGCATGATACAACATGACCCATAGCTTAAGTGAAGACACAGGGGTGGTTCAAATAGACTCAACTCCCACTTGCCTTCAACTCCTCTAGTGTGGGGGAGGATGGAGAAGGTTCTGTAAGAGAGAAAGGAGACCCAGCGACTGCCTTCTCAGCCATCCTTTCTCCCCTTCGCTTGGCAAACTTCTTTCTTTGTGGACTCTTCTCAGAGCTGACATGGCTTTCGGAGAAGGTGACAGCCTTTTCATCTTGGGGAGGGAATCCTGACTGGAGAAAAATGGATCCTAGTAATTTTCTTCCTTTGCCAATGGGTTAATTTAGGCAAAAGACAGGTGATGCGCAGCTGGCCAATGAGACACCAGAGAAGTCTTTTGGAGGCTGGGTAGATAGAACTGGGTCCTGGGAAGGTTTTCTCCAAAGGATAGTGCTACCCATATGCAACGGTGGAACTGTGTGCTCATGCTGAATGCTGAATCCCAAGCCACTTCAGATGGAAACCATCGGGGGGGGGGCTTGAAGGTATTGACAGAACCTCCAATGAACTCACCTTGGCCCTCTATTTGCTTTCCGTGATAGAAATAAACGTGTCTATATTGTCAAGACCAGTCTAGCTAGGACCCAGCATCTGTTGCCGCAAGCACGATACAGAACCTGAAAAGACTCTGATCTGGGAGCATCTGAGCAATGGGGGAACGTTTGTCTGAACAGTTCTGGATAGAAACTAGAGAGCTGGAGGAGATAAATGTGTCCCCGAGCAGAGGGCAAGGATGGGTAGGAACCACAACAGTTTCTTCCAAGGTACTTTTTACTGCAAGACATTATTTCCTGAAGTGATCAGCCGACTGCCTGCTGTGGAATTTTCTGGTGCGTTGGGGATTGTTAAAACACTGATTATGGGACTCCACCTAAGATGTCACATTCTAAAAGCCTCCTCTGGACATCCTTTTGCTCATCCGAGGATGAGAACCCTTGAGTTAGTAACTGGAAGGAAAAGCTAAGCATTCCTCAGTGCTAAGGCGAGAACACAAATAGCATTATCAGATAATGTGCCAGCCTCCTCCTGGGTATCACAAAGTATATTTCTGCAGTATGTTTGCCAACTTTCATGAATGTTTGAAAAAATTCAACTGGCATTGAAATACTGTCCCACTGATGCTAGATTAAACACACACTTCATTCTCTCAGCCACGGCAGATGGCTTTTCTTCTCTAAAGTTATCCTTTCTTTTTCTGTTTTAAATTATTTTTATTAATTCATTGAGAACTTCATATGTTGTATTTTGAGCATATTTATTCCCTCCTCTAACTCCTCCAAGATCCATCTCTTCATTCCATACCTACCTAACTTTATATGATCCTTGAAAACAAACCATTGAGCCTAGTTTGTGCTACCCACACACTCTGGGATATGTGGCCTTCTACTGGAGTGTGGTTGACCTATATCCTTAAAGAAAACTATCTCTTCCTTTCCTATCAGCTATCAATGACTCCTCAGCTAGAGGTAAAACTTCATGGCTACCTCCCGCCTCTTGTCTGGTCTGAGCTCTTGGGTGTCTTGTGCCTGCTGTCACACTGCTGTGAGTTCGTCTGGGCAACCTCCCCGTTGTGTCTGGTAAGAACAGAGTTTCCTTACACTCATCCACTGCCTCTGACTCCACGACTCTTTCCTTCCCCTCTTCCGCAGTGATCTTGGAGCCCTGGAGGTGGGAGGTGTGATATGGATGTCCTACTGAGGGCTCAGTCTTATTATTTGTCTTATTCTCGACCAGTTGCAGCTCTCTGTGTTAGTCTCCATCTGCTAAAGGAAGCTTTTCTGGTGAGGGTTGAGAGGCACTGAGAACCCGGGTCTAGACAGGTTAAAGGTTCAAAGGGAGAATCCACTACAATTACTTTGCTATTACTATTACTGACATGATATTAAGCTGACTTCTAATTACTTTCCCTTATACCCATAAAGCTGTCATTTCTTTTAAGAAGAGTATTTTGGGTTTGTGATTATAGCCACCCCTTACCAGGCAAAGATGAACAACTCAGGTCGTTATGCTGGTAGCGAGAAGAGCAAAGGTGTCTCCCCTCACTGCCATGTCCTGGACCTTGAGGCCCCATAGTCAGCCTGTTAGTGTCATTTATACAAATGAAAGTCATCCCTTGCACTTCCTGGTCTACCCCATTGTCTAGCCACAATCAAGCTGCATGCAGATAGACAATCTCCGGCTCAGCCTCCTCTCCATTGCTGCTAGCTCCATTTCAGCTGTGAGCATCACTCACCACAGTGGCCTTCCTACCATCAACCCCTTCTAGATCACCAGTTCTCAACTAGGGACAACCCCCAGCCAGGGTTATTTGGCAATTCCAGGAGACATGTTTGGTTATCAAAACTGTGATGTGTGCTGGTATGTTATTGACACCTAGCACTAGTAACCATCCTATAATGCACAGGGCAATTCCTCCTTCTCCTCTCAACATGGAATCATCTGGTCTAAGATGTTCGTAAGTGTTAAAGTTAATAAATCCTGTTTTAGATAGAACTCCATCCCACAATTCTCAGGCCAATGCTGTCCACCAACTCTCCTCAACAAGGTAAAGGGTGCCATTGGTTCTCATAGTCCTAGGAACTCTCTCTTGATGGTATTCTCAGCAGGAACTCGGATAATTATTTGTTTGCTCTCTACGTCTCCCAAAAGACTCTTCTCCAATACCAAAGACAGAGGGAACTTTTGAGCTTGGTTCTCTAGTCTCAATGCCAAGCATAAAACCTGGAGCATGGTAACATACAATAAAGATTTAAAAAATAAAACAAGCCTACATAGTACACAACCATGTGCAAACATGAAATACGGTGATCAGCCTAGCTCCTGCCTAGGAGAAGGTGATGCTTTTATTGAGGGCGCCAGGAAGGTCACATCATACATGGAGTGGAGCTTTGCAGCCTAGGGAACGTGTAGTGAGAATCCTACCATGGCAGCAGTTCTGGAAAGTTTAGGTTCCTGGACTTCTCTGTACAATTAAACTTTCCCATGAATGCCAAAGAGCATTTGTCCGTATCAGTTGTATATATAAATACTTATCATGTGAGCAATCATACCTGAGGAATGGTAAAAAACCAGAAGTGCAGAAGCACAGATTCCATTAGCTGCCAGAATGGTGATCACACCACACATTGCCTCTGGAAACCTCTACTGTGGACTCAGGAGGGGATGGGGAAGAAAATAACTTAAGGTCAGTTTACAAATCATGCTGATTTTCTGGACTTCTCAGAGGGTCTTAGGGACTCTCGTGGATCCTGCAACATCTTTGAAAAGGTAACACTATATGAGTCTTGATGCTAGAGGGGTAAAATCTCACAAAGAAATCATGGCAAGCTATTTGGAAATGTTCCATCCAAGTTAATCCATTAATCCATAGAAGCTGGGTTTCACTGGGACACTGCCCCAAACCTGTAGTTTGTGGACCTACTGAATGATTCCACAGCATGAAGCCAACTCCAGTCTGTCTTTGTGAGCAATTTCACGGGACACAGCTACTATTCATTGCCTATGCAAAACACTGCCTAACACACCTTAAAGAAGGAAGGACTTGTTTGGGGCTTATTATTTCAGAGGTTTGGGTGCATGGTTTGCTCAGTCCATTGCTATGTGTGCTTTGTAGTGACGTAGATGGTTATGGCAGCCAAAGCCTGTGGCGGAGGAAGCTGATTGCCTCCTGGTAGTCAGGAAGCAACATGTATCTGGCTTCTTCATCCCATCTATCAGATGGTGTAGCTCATAGTCAGGGTGGGTCTTTCACTCTTACTTAACCCTCTCTGGAAATCCTCTTACAAACATACCCAGTGATGTGTTTTATTAATCTAGGCTTCTCTAAGTCCAATAAAGTTGACCTCAAGATGACGTATCACAATAACCACGTCTACTCACTGGTGCATCGTTTACAGTGGCTTTCAGATTACAATAGGAGCAGAGACCATGTGACCTGCAAAGTCCAAGGTATTTATCATATGGCTCACTATAGAAAAGTGTGCTCATTCTCTTTAGAATGTGAAAGTTAGCTGGGTATGGTGGTGCACGCCTTTAGTCTCAGCACTTGGGAGGCAGAGGTGGGCAGATCTCTGTAAGTTTGAGGCCAGCAGCCTGGTCTTCATAGTGAGTTCCAGAATGGCCAGAGCTATATAGTGAGACCCTGCTCAAAACAAACAAACAAAAACAAACAAACACAAGTTAAAACAAACTGAAACCCAACAAAAGCCCCCTCAAACCAAAAACAAAGTCAAAATAAAATGAAAGAAAAATAAAAGAGAATGTGGCAGTTGAAATTTCAGCCTGATGTCAAAACCCTTTTAAAATGAGCTTCATCTTAAATCAAGTTGGGGGTTCATGGGTAAAGAAGAAAAGTGGGAACAAACATACTCCCATCAGGGGAGGGCAAAAAAAAATAGACATCTTGAGTGCTTTGTTTCCAACCCTTCAATGTTCAAAAGAACTGTGGTAAGTCACTTAGCATTTTGGTACACTAAGTAGGTTGGTCATAGAGAGGAAACTGACCCCAAGACAGAGATGCCCTGTGAAGACATGGGTGGTCTCTCAGGGCTGTGCGCTTCCTACATGTGGTTGAGGCTGGAGGACTATAATGTTGACAGGGTGAAAAGCCAGATTGTCGGGAATCAGATGCATGATTCCATCAAGTCAAGAAGCGTGAACTCAGTGCTAACGGGGACACATGAGTGATGTGGCTAGGCCGAGATAAAGGGAGTAGCAGGTTGTTGTCCTAAAGACATGCCCCTACTTGGTTTCAACTGGTTCCTGCCATGTAGGGACACAGCTCAGTGAAATTGGAAACTTGGATTTTAAAGTAAAATCCAAGCTTCTTTTTTTTTTTTTTTTTTAAATTTTGGCTCCAATATCAAACAAACAAAAATAAAAAAAGAATATAGTATGAGCCAACTAAAACAGGTTTATGGATTTTTTTTTCTTACAGTATGAGGGTGACAGTTGGCCCTCTGCCAGCTTAAATATGCTTTGATTCTAAGAGGATAAAAGCAACCCCTTATATTCATTCAGAATTTTGTTTTGATTTCCACAGTATCCTGTCATCTCATATTTTCTCTGTTTAGTGGCAAACTCAGGACTTTTGACTTCAAGTCTAGTGTTCACTGACAGTTGGAGACAGACACCTGTCTTCTGCGGAGAGGACTGGGTGGAGTAGAAAGGACAGGAGTGGTGAAGTCTGGAGAGTTAAGCTGTGTGAGTGACTAGGGAGCCTCACAGTAGGAAGTATAGACATCACCCAGTATAGACATGAGCCAGTATAGACACAAGCCAGTATAGACACGAGCCAGTATAGACATCACCCAGTATAGACATCACCCAGTATAGACATGAGCCAGTATAGACATCACCCAGTATAGACGTCACCCAGTATAGACATCACCCAGTATAGACATGAGCCAGTATAGACACAAGCCAGTACAGACATGAGCCAGTATAGACATCACCCAGTATAGACATGACCCAGTATAGACACAAGCCAGTATAGACACGAGCCAGTATAGATATCACCCAGTATAGACATGAGCCAGTATAGACATCACCCAGTATAGACATGAGCCAGTATAGACACCACCCAGTATAGACATCACCCAGTATAGACATGAGCCAGTATAGACATCACCCAGTATAGACGTCACCCAGTATAGACATCACCCAGTATAGACATGAGCCAGTATAGACACAAGCCAGTACAGACATGAGCCAGTATAGACATGAGCCAGTATAGACATCACCCAGTATAGACATGACCCAGTATAGACACAAGCCAGTATAGACACGAGCCAGTATAGATATCACCCAGTATAGACATGAGCCAGTATAGACATCACCCAGTATAGACATGAGCCAGTATAGACATGACCCAGTGTAGACATGACCCAGTGTAGAAATGACCCACCAGTTGTCTCAGAGGATCCCGAGCCACAGCTTTCCATACTGGATTTCTCTGAACTTCAAAGATACAGAAACCAATGGACACTTGAAGGAGTCTGAACTGGGTTTTTTGTCACTTAGAGAGGATTAAGAACTTGCACTGTTAGAGGACAAAACAGCCATGGCCCCAAGTATCAGTGGGCAAACGTGACTGTATTCCAAGCAAACAGTGCCTGCAAAAACAGGAGGTAGATGAGAACCTGGTCTGCAGGCCAGAGTTTGTCCACTGTTCTACAGAATCATTCAGTGGTCTGATAGACTAGTTGTGCGTCTATACTGCGTCCTGGTTCCACCCATCCTTCAAGGCCAACTCAGAGGTTATTTAGCTGGGTTAAGTGACCAGACAACGTTGGTAGCTCCTTCCCACTGTGAGATTCAAAGATGCTTTGAACTACTTTGTCTCCGATATAGGGCTAGAGCCCCTACCCCCAGTTCAAGCTGTGTTTGGAACTTGGCAAGCCTCCAGCCAAGTGCCCCCAACTGCAACTGCCACTTCCGTCACGGAGCATATGCTGGTGGAAGCCTCCATTCGTAGTGAGCCAGTAAAAATGCAGGGAAGGGACAGCTAGCAGATCTTTCCCGTTAGAGTCCAGGCTGCTAATTACTTTTGTAAAAAGAAATACATAAACATGCAGATGGCAACTGTAGTAAATATGATCTTCTACATATAAATATAAAAATCCTACCCACTCTTCGAGGCCTTTCTCATATGTACCACATTTCTAGAAATAGTCGCTGGTTTTCCTTTCAACCCCCACTCCACATATGAGCTACTTTTCTTTGAAATCTCATGGCACGGGTTTCTCTGGGCTAAGCTGTGCTGTCAGACTTGAGCAGGCATCTAAACGCCTAGGTGTCTTGTCAAAACTCGGGTTGCTGGGCTCCACCCTGTGGTTTCTGGTTCAGCTGTTCTACGATGAAGGCTGAGAACCTGCCTTTCTCTAGCCAATCCTTCCACGATGCTACGCGGTGACTCTTTGAAAATCCCCGACACAGCTCACATGCAGGACCGTGGCTTGTGCGTGTGTTTCATCTTGCCATCTGATTCTAAGTCATTTGAGGAGGCAACGTGTGTAGACCTGGAGTGTTCCTGTGGTCATACACCAAACATCTGGAAATAGCCACAGATGAGATGAGGAGGTAAAGATTTCTCCCCCCTCAGGATAAACTTGACAGCTGCTTCCGATAGCAGGTGTTTCTTGAGTCCACAGAAAAAGTAAAATGCAGCAGATGTGTTCCCAAGAAGTAACCAGCACAGGAAATCCCTGTAGTTATAATAACAATCACACCACCATTCGGGTGGAAGACCAAAACCGAAATGAAATCCATCAACATGTTATAGGACCTTCACTTTGCAGGAGTGGTTATCAGGGTGGGATGGGGAGGGAGAACACAAATACTAAAGGGTGTCTCCATCAGGAGGCACTGCCAATGGGCTGACTCATGACCCCAACCTAATTCAGAGACTGAATTCCTAACCACCAGCATCGCAGACTCTTAAGGAGGACAGGATTAAGCAAAAATGAAGTCATGACATAGACTAATCCAACATGACCGGTGTCCTTACTAGAGGAGGTGAAGACACAGGCTTCACAAAGGATTGCGAACACACATGTGACGGCAGTCACCTGGCAGGTCACACAGAGGGTCTTAATAGCAACCATCCCTGCCTGACCCCATCCTTGGACTTCTATGTCAACGTTTGTGAGGAAATAGCCTTCAGAGGTTTGTGCCGCCCAGGATACAGTAGTGCATTATGACAGCGCTAGTAAACTATTTAGTAGAGACCAAACCATCACCTTAAGTGGATGGCACAAAAGCTGCTAGGGTGGGCTGGAGGGATGGCTGTGGAAGAGGATGTGGCTTCAGTTCGGAGCCTCACAACACAGAGTAGCTTACAACCTTACAACCCAACTGTAACTACAGTTTTAGGGGATCCAATGTCCTCTTCTGACTTCACTAAGCAACAGGTGTGTGCACACACACATTGACAAAATAAATACACAAACACACACATTGACAAAACAAATACACAAATACACACATTGACAAAACACACAAAAAATAAAAATAAGTAAAATCTTAAAAAAAAAAAAAAGCTACCAGGGAACAAGCCGTTCAATGGCCCTGGAATAGGAGGCACTTACCCCATCGACCTTTAGCCCCATCCCCAGCCTGGGGGATCCCAGGTCCTAACTGGCCCCTCCCAACTCATTCTCTGCACAGAAGCCAAACTGATGCTTTCAAAATCCAAATCCAATGATACTCACCTCAGACTCCCATCCAGGGGCACTGACTACTCCCCAGTGGCTTCACTCTGCCCTGAGACCCAGCTAGACACCTTGCCATAGCCTAAAGGCCATGTTGATCCGACTCCTGGCGCTTGCTGGCCTCCTTATCTTCATCCCAGACAGGTTTCATCCGCCACCCACCCTGGACTTCCTTCTTTCCTTTCATTGCATCTGGCTTCCTCTGCACACTGGCAGATCCTCACTCCCAAAGAGGCGTGACGGAGGTGCTTCTGGGCTACCTGGATCCACATTCAGAGGAACACACAGAGGCTGACAGCTTTCAGCAGGTAGAGGTCATAGCTAACCCAATCAACTGCCGTCAGTAGACAATGGTCTCAGGAGCAGCGGCTAAGAACCGAGAGCACAAGCAAGAGGAAGGTAAAACTAAAACAGGAGACCTCCCGACAGGGCCACAGCATGTTCTTCCCGATGCGAATGTTGGTGAGTCCAGGGGACAACACCATTCCCCTGGGAGCTGTAAAAGGAGCCTGCCTGCCAAGACAAGTCACCTGCTCGGACAGACATGATGAAAGGGCTCTTTCTTTTTGGTCTGGCTCGCTCGCTGCCCTTCGAGACGCAAAGGGAAGCAGCTAAGCCTCCACCCGATGGGTACCATCCTGAGACCATTTTGTTATCAGTTAGTTAGAGACACCATGCCTTCAGATGTGTGAGCAGCAGCATAGCCCAGAAATACTATGAAATCCTTCCAATGAGGGCAGAGGTATGTAATGACATTAGATCCACAGTGAACTGACTCTTCCCCCACTTGGTCCATTCACCTCTAACCCAAATATAAAACTGGGTTTGCTTTGTTTGCGTGTAGTCAGAGTTGTTCTAGCCTTTAAGGGGTAAGAGAAACACTACCAGGTAACCAGAACTAAAAAAATCAATTCAGGTCTTTGCTGACTTCTGTCTCTTTCTCAAGCAGTCAAGGGAAGAAAATATCTGCTTAATATCTAGCAGACAAAGGTCAAATCAAGGCTTTATGTTTTGTGCCATGTGATCGTCTCTGGCCCAAAGAGCAGTAAGAAGCTCTTATGGCTGAGCAGGCTGAGGTGTAGGGTACTGAAGCAATGTGCATGATGCCAGCCCAGCCCTTGTACATTTAACCAGCTACCTTCCTACATAAAGTATACATTTAGGTCGATCTCTTCCTGTCATCCTGCCCTGTAAAATGTTGGAGAATTTTTCTGGCACTATTGTAGCAAAGCTGATTATTGGCAATATTAAGGTCAACAAAGCCCAAGAAATTCATCGCCACTTGCTTCTCAAACCCCAGCTATGTGGATTGTTCAGACAAGAAAGGGGATCACATCACTAAAGCATCCAAATACATTCACTTGCTCTGCTCTCTAAGCTAGATTCATAGCCAAAGCAAAAGCCTCCCAGAATGCCTCCCTGCTAGCCAAAGAGGCATCCTGTCCCGGGTCAACTCCAGGAGTTCTGGTACAATAATTAACATGTAGTCCAGAGGCCCAAACTCACTGGCACAGGACAGACTCTCGGAAGAGTAACAGAGAAGTCCCAAATTACACTCACCAAAACAGTTTATTGACCATAAGTGTTGGGAAGAATATTCATTTCAGGGGAGACAGCCACAAAGACAAGTGGAATTGTGGCTACGGGGCAAGTGGGTGGAAAGAGGGTGAGCCGCTCCTCTAGTCCAAAGCCCTTGGAGGTTCTCTAAGGCATTATTTATGTTCACACCCAGCTGTGGACTTTGCTACCAGCTACGGAGTATTTTCCCCATAGCGCTGATGTCACGGATGCTGAGGTCATCTAAAACAACACGCTCATTCGAGTCGCAGGACTGAAGGCATCTGAGGGCATCCCGGGCAGGTTAGCTGTAGTCGATGCCCAGCTGCTCTGGCTTTGAAGGTACTCTCTGGGCCTGATTTTTTTCAGGGGGAGAAATGGGCTCAGGGAGGGTGGTGGCGTCAGATCCAGACAACACAAGAAGAAAGGTGGTCTGATGAGCAGACACAGAGCATGAAGAGATGAGGTGGTGAGCCCCATGATTGGCCAGAGGTCCTGGAGAGCCAGCCGGTGGTGGTGCACGCCTTTAATCCCAGCACTTGGGAGGCAGAGGCAGGTGGATCTCTGTGAGTTCAAGGCCAGCCTGGTCTACAGAGCTAGTTCCAGGACAGTTAGGGCTGTAACACAGAGAAACCTCGTCTCAAATACCACCACCACCACTACCACCAAAAAAAAAAAAAAAAAAAAAAAAAAAAAAAAAAAAAAAAAAAAAAAAAAAAAAAGGAAAGAAAGAAAAGAAAAAGGAAGAAAAAGGTCCTGGATAAATATGGACATAGACTCCTGCCACCGCCACTTACTCCTCCTGGCCCACTGCCAGGATTGGGATGAAGAGGGACTAGAGATGGGGACCATCCCCGGGTCATACATGGCCAGTCTCTTTGTGTTTTAGAGTCTTCACCTGTGGCCACATGTAGGACTCCCAGGCCATAGGCCAACAGAGGAGACATATAGCACAGTCATTCATGGAAAGTGTCTCAGCCTTCCCAAGGTCAAGGGGTCTTAAAGATTTCTCAGAGTCCCTTGGCAGACACAAAAAGCTTTTCTCAAGTAACATTTATTCTGGTGTCACTTCTTCTGGCACCTACGGAACCCCAGTGGGGACCTGTCCCCAAGCAGGAAGTTCTGAGCACGGTTGGATCCCGCAGTTCGTGCGCTAAGGCTCGGGCACAATGATGAAAGTCATTACTTATCAGAATTTACTGGGCGATCTATGTGCCGGGAACTGGGGAAACAAACGGTTGTGTTTCCTGGGCACGGGGAGTTGACAATTACATGAGAAAGAGCTACAGTAAGTAGTTAGGCAGATGGTTTACAAAATAAGGGGAAGCCGGGCGGTGGTGGCGCACACCTTTAATCCCAGCACTCGGGAGGCAGAGGCAGGCGGATCTCTGTGAGTTCGAGGCCAGCCTGGTCTACAAGAGCTAGTTCCAGGACAGGCTCTAAAAAAGCTACAGAGAAACCCTGTCTCGAAAACCAAAAAAAAAAAGAAAAAAAAACAAAATAAGGGGAGTGGAACGAAGGAAATAAGGAATGGGGGAGGGGAAGTACTCCAGCCTGACTACAGAGATGGGAGGGGGTCAGCTGTAGGCCAGGGGCTGGAACAGGCCTGCTGGAGGAAAGGCACACACAAGGGACCTGAGGCTGGAGGGGACATACTCACGTCTAGGAGGCCAGTGTGGTTAGGGTGTCAGAGCCACGGAGAGCAGTGCAAATATACTGGAGAGGTGGCTCTTGAAATATACAGGTGTGCGTGTCAACCACTAATACTTCTACAGGTGTTCTGGTTGAACTAGCCCTTTAGGACAAGCAGGCCGACAGGCTGGGCCTGATGAAAGGAGCAGCCGCAGAGGCTTCAGGCTCAGCAGGACAGCTGAGAACGGAAGTCAGTTCTGTTTTTAAGATCAGAGTCTAAGGGGATAACCATGTGCCACACTGAAACTGTGCACAGTTTATTATTTCTAAACACATAGATATTACCAAGAGTTTTGGTAAATATGCAAAGTCATGATCAAGGTAAGGGACAAACATTTCCATCTCTCCTGATAATTTGTTGTGGGACCTTTTGCAATTAAGCACTCTTTTCCTTATCAAAAGCAAACTCCATTATGATTTCTTTATGTGTGTGTTGTTTTGCGGGCATGTGTTCATGGATGTGAACACGCACGCAGGCAAACGTGCACATGTGTGTACACAAGAGTGCAAAGGTCAAAAGTTGATGTTGGTGTCTTCCTCTATTGCTATCCACCTTAGTTTTTTCAGACAGGCTCTCTCACTGTGGCCAAGCTCACCGATTTGATTAGACTGGCTGTTCACTGAGTCCCAGGGATCCTCCTATCTCTGCCTGCCCATTGCCAGAATTAGAACTGTGTATATGGCTTTTCTCTCTTCCTTTTTAAAAACACGAGTGCTGATCTCTAAATTCAAGTCTTCAGGCTGCGTGGCAAGCATTTTACTGATTGTGACATCTCTGTTATGATTTCTGCCTATGTTGATTAATCTTGCCGGTTCCCTGTTATGATTTCTGCCTACCACGATTCATTCTGTCTGCTCTTGAACTTCACATAAATGGAATCAGACAATTTATACTTTTATATCTGACTTCCCTATTCACCAGTTTCTACCACTAATTCATGTTGCGGCTTGTATCAGCAGGTTGTGACGTTTTCTTAGCAAGCGATAATCTATTGTATAAATGGATCCCAATCTGCTTATCTGACTGTGCGCAGACAAACGTTTGGGTTGCTTTTAGCTTTGGACTATTATGAAGGAGATGCCAGGAACATTCTTGCATAAATCTTCTTGCAGATCTGTGTTTTCATCTCTCATGAGCCCACAGCTAAGAAAGGTGTTGCTGGATCATAGGTCGGTATGGTCTGAATTTTTATGATACCCTCATGCCACCCTCTAAAGTTATTGTCATTTGCATTTCCACCAGTAACATATGAGAGATGCCAGCCACATGGGCGGGTGGACACGGACCTTTTAAACTGTATTTCATCAGAAACCAATGATGTTGAGTCCCTTTTTAGGGTCTGTTGGCCACTTATTTTTATTCTTTTGGGATGTCTTGTGTGGGTTATTCCCTGTTTTTACTGATTTTAGTGGTCAAGGAAGTCACTGCCTACTTCAGAGTCTTAAGATACTTAATCTATACTTTCTTGAAAAGTCTTATGATTTTAGTTTTTATCTTCTATAGGTCTGTGGTATATTTTCAATTAATTTTTACACATTGATTAACAAAAGTCGTGTAATAATAGCAGCAGGGATGAATGGACTTGTCAGCTCTAAGAACTCCTTGAATTTAATTTTGTTTTTTAACTTTCAGTCTTTGTGTCTCTCATATCCTCTAATTTTATTTTTAACATTTATTTTAAGACAGGGTGTGGTGGTTTGAATAAGAATAATCTCCCCCCATCCAAGGCTCATATATTTGAATGCTTAGTCACCAGGGAGTGGAACTTTTTGATAGGATTAGAAGGTTGGGAGGCGTGGCCTTGTTGGAGGAAGTGTGTCATAGGAGATGGACTTTGAGGTTTCAAAAGCCCATGCTAATCCCAGATCTTCCTCTTTTGCTTATGGAGTAGGAGGTAGCTCTCAGTTCCTGCTCCAGTGCCTGCCTGTGTGCTGCCATGCTCCCTGTCACAACGATAAAGGACTAAACCTCTGAAATTGTAAGCAAGCCCCCAACTATATGCTTCTTTTATAATATTTGTCTTGGTCATGATGTCTCTTCGCAGCAACAGAACAGTGACGAAGAAACGGAGTCTTATGTAACTGGCTGTCAAGGAACTCACTGTGTAGATCAGGTTGGCTTCTAATTCACAGAGATCCACCTGCCTCTGCCTCCCAAATGCTAAGATGAAAGGTGTGTGACACCATACATATCTATGTTTTTTTTAAAAAAACCTTTTTATTGTGGATATCGTGCATACAAGTTTCAAATATCCACCCACACACATCTATGCAGCCACATTCAGGTTACCTGAGGTCTCCTTTTTAGTGTCAAAACCATTTCTGAATCTCTCTGTGCTAGCACTCTTGTCTATGTCTGATCTGCTGGTAGCTTTCTGTCAACCTGAGTGTCCCCCAACACATGCACTGGCAGATGCCATGTGTCTGAAGTCCAGCACGCACAGGCGTTCTCTCAGGCTCTGGAAGCTATTCCCTGGTCCCCCCCCCCATGGTCTGGGGCTGCAGAAGGGGAGCAAGTGTATGCACAGCTGAGCAACACATGACTCCCATCCTCAAGGAACTTTGGATTTAAGGGGGATGCTAAGGAATGCACTAGCAAACCACACTGACCTACAGCAAATGGGTTGCAGCCAGAAAGATGTCTGAATCAAAGTATTCAAATGAAATAGACTTTAGCAGAAAGCAAAAAGTCACTTCAGAAGGGCACGAGAAGGGTTTGTATGGAAGAGGGTTTTATCCTAAAGATGCCTAGGAGCGCGATGAATGAGAAAGTCTGTAAGAGTGAAGCACATGCCTTATAACCCCCTTCCCTTGTTTGGAATCTGTGCAGGTGTAGATTACAGGAACCCAGCTGAAAGCAGCTGAAGCAAAAATAGAATTTGTTGGTTCTTACAACAGGGAGGGCTGGGGTGGGAGGTAGCTTTGGCTTCAGGTATGGATGGACTCATGGATTTTTCTATATGATCACAGCTATGATTTCATTTTTCCTGCTCTTGCTAGGTAAAATGGCCACTGGTGTCCCTATATCATCTCAATTTAGTAACCTTAATAAAATGAATAATTCACCTTAAAAATCAATGTGACATTAGGTGGTTGTGACATACGTACTCAGGGAGGCAAAGGCAAGCAGATCTCGTGAGTTCGAGGCCAGCCTGGTCTACAGAGTGAGTTCCAGGACAGCCAGGGGTACACACTGAGAAACCCTGTCTTCAAAAACCAAAACCAATCCCTCCCCCGCACCCCCCCCCCTCAAAAAAAAACCAATGTGACCACTGACTCATGGCTGCAATTTAAAAAAAAAAAACTATCTATTTATGGGGAGTGTTAAGAATGGGATCTAACACGTAATAAAGTCCTGTTGGCGCACAAAAGAGTTCCATAACAGCCCCAAATGGAGTATAACAAAGGTTTGTTTATATGGCGATAAACTCCCAGTAAGGGTAACGATTTGCTATCCTCTGCCTGCACTGGGAACTGGAATGGCTTGGCTGCTGGATTCCGCTCCAGTTCCCAGCGCGCGCTTTTCCTCTGCAGAGACCACGCCCAAAGTGGGCCGGTTTCTTAAAGGCTATTGGCTGTAGGCGTTCCCACAGCAAAGTCCCTAGTTACTAGCTAACAGTTAAGTCCTGTGTTATTAATACATGCTCCTGATCCCCTTTCCCAAGAAAGTGAATGATGAAGGCATGGCAGTGTCACAATAGCTCGTACAATGTGATGATTACTTCTCATATTTAACGGGACTTCTCCCAACACATTCAACTGTATCTCATCACTTTCTCACTCACTATCTTTTGGAGTGTTTTCCACCTGCCGGGCACTATGCTAAGCATTTCACACCCGTTCTTTCACTCCCCTCTCGCTCCTATTTCTAGAGAGGAAACTGTGGGCAGGGAGAGATAAAGCGAGCCAGGGCAGGGGACGTGGCCCTCAAGCAGAGTGCCGCTGGAATCTGAACCCGAGCTACCTGTCTGACTATGTGAGCTCAAGCACTCACTACCACCCAGCTTTCACGACTGGGTCAGTGACCTAGTTTTAAAAGTTTCTCAGTTTGCATAGTGTCAGACGGCGGAATCAGATATCAGATCCACTGTGCGGCACAAGTGATGCAGACAGTAATGTCTGGTGAGGGACCACGCCAGGACCTCTCTACAGTCCCAAGCTAGCCCTCTCAGAAGCCGCTTGTACCGTTGCATGTTGCCAACCCTGGGCTCTGCAGTGTTATCGGTTAGGTGTTGCCACGAGTTCTTCCTAAATAATGCACAGCCTTCGTTGGGTCACTACTCAGCTCAAACCCTCTCGAGTCTCCGCCCTGACTGTAAACTGTAACACATACCCCTTAACCGGCACCCGAAACTCTCGAGGACCCGAGCCTCACCAGCCCTCCAGCCTTGCTTCACCCCATGTATCAACTCACGTCTCCACTGCATGCACACAACAGCTGGTGCCCCTGACCCTTCCCCAGATGCTCATGGCCTTTGATGTTGTTTTACATCCCAGTTTCCAGTCAAGGGCCCAGGACTCAGGAGCTGTACAATAAGGGATTGTGGGATGCTTGCCAATTGGAATAACTAAATAAGCCATGCTGTCCCTTCCCCATGATCTAACACAAATTTGTTCATCTCCTTGAAGCCTAGATTGAATGGTACCTTCCAAAGCCTTTCAGGGGACTTTGGTTTGCCTTCACACCTCTCGTTTCTCTGTACCGGAAGGGTTCCGTGACAGCACAGTTCCCAGTGCCTGTGCCTTGGAGACGCCAGGTGAAAATGATCTTTGGTTGGGATCTCTGTCCTGGGCATCTCAGCTGCCTGAAACATCATTGCCATATAGGTTGGGGATTTGTTTATTGTCTGAGTGAAGGAGCAAATATTCCCGGGACATCCAACTGCAAGACTGACCCCAATCCATGCATTCCCTGGGGCTTCCATCGCAATAAACAGGGAAAGATGGTGCAGAGGACGAGCAGGAAGGCAGGAAAGGTGGCCTCAGCCAGATGGACATGGTTTGACACCTGCACGGCTGCTTCCCAGTTTGTGGAACCTTGTCCAGGTGATTTATTTGTGAACTTTAGTTTCTTTTTATGTAAAATAAGGATATTAAATTGATCTTTTCATATACTTACTCAAGTCTCTGTCACCTCTTTCAAACCTGAGTTTGGAGCCAGCTGTTTATTGTCTGAGCCAGTTTCTCTTTCTATGAATTAAGTATAATATATGGTACCTACCATGCAGGACCTTTGCGAGGGCTCAGGGGTTTAGCACAGGAGAAGCCATGAACCTGTGTTCTACATATGCTGGTACAAACAGTACTCCTCTAAGACTGAATTAGGAGCAAGGATCAAGCAGAACAAAGCAGGCGAGGTCTGTCACCCAGCTATCACGGGAGTTCTCAAAGGGGACAAGAGATAGAAAGGAAGTCAATGAGCTAATGAACATAACCATTATGGATTGTGCTAGGTCTGTCTGTGCAGAATGGCAAGAATACATGATAACGTGGGGCCTGTCTTAGACACAGAGCTCAGGGCATTTGATAAAGTAATATGCAGAAAACACTCAGGCTGCAGTTAGGAAAGAAGACCTCTTCGTTGGGAGGAGGGGGAGGAGGAGGCATCTCTGATGGAGGTTGGGCTTCTCATTGTTCCAGAAAAGCTGCCTCCTAGGTCTCCTCTTATGTGTGTGGCAGTCCCAGATGTGTGTGCCCTTTGAAAGGGGGATTTACGGTCACCTGAGGTGCCTGTGCCACATAATCCTAACATCAGAGGCAAGGCTTCCATTTTGACTGTGAAAATACCATAATTCACTGGATGCCTTCGTCTCCCTTTGGACAGCAGGGCCAGGATTCCTAGGCGGTTTCCCAGATCTTAAAATGCAGGAGCAGACCTCAGGCAGCCCCCCTGCTCCTGCATGCTGAGAGTGGCTCGCAGCAGGAAGATTGGCACTTGGTGGAGTACGCTTCAGGTGCTTAAAATAGATCAACTGTGTCATTAGCCTACTCAAAGCAGTCACCTCATTGGCTCTGCCGCTGAGGGCAAGTGATGGCAGCCCGTGGAGAAAGACCTTCAATTTGCACAAAAATCAAGCAGATGAAAGGAAGCAGCTCTGGAAGATTCTGCCAGGGTGGAGTAGCGGGTGGTCAGGAGGGGCTGGAGCTGGTCACCGTTGCAGAAGCAGGATCCTGCCCCAGCAACCCACAGCAACGGGGGAGCCTGTGTGTGCCCTTTGTCTGGCGCGTGCTCCACTTTAATATCTGAGGGGTTAACTGCACTCTCAGGCAGACATGGACCAATCCGTGATGCTGACCCTAGGTCTTCCTACTCTCTAGCAGGTTTTGCATTCTCCACTGTTTGGCCACTCCTTCCGGAGCACATGGTTATCACTGTCCTTGCTGAATATGATGTGCCTGGAGGCAGAGCCTAACCAGGGTTCCGCAGAGCATGGCTCTCATCTCTTGGAGTCCACACAGCCTGGAACACGTACATCAGCAGCCCACAGGGCTCTGCGCCTCCTCCTGAGCCTGAGATATCCCGCCCCCCCCATGCCTCTCCTTCCTTGATAGGGGTATTTCGGTGGTTGGGGATGGGAGAATTCAACTATGAAAGGACACAGTCATGTATCTTTATTGAAGGGCTTTGCAGAGAGCATGGGCTTTCCATTAAACCAGTTCATCCCTTAGCTGTCTTTCGAGCTGCTGTGTGTAACAGGCACTGTGCTTAGCTTTCTATGATCTTCCCCAGGGGAGTGGGAAGAAGTTGCATTCTAGAAAGGTCCAGATAGCTATGGGAGATCCCTGTCTGTCCCAGCACTTGCTCCCGGCAGTGTCCTCCTGAGCTGACACAGAGCTCGTAGTGTGACAGGATGTCCTCGGATGGACCAGGCGTGTTTTCTATGTTACAACAAAAACGGAACGGCCATGAAACGAGACTCAAAGGATACCTTGTTTCAAGCACTGGGGACCATTGATCCAAAATAGTCTCCTTTGCTCTGGGTTCTATTTTCTACTACCATGTTCCCTGGAAGCAAAATCTGACCTCCAGGAGACACGGTACCCTGCCTTTGCTCAAATGCATCTAACAGGATAAGATATCCACCCCCTGGGAGAGGTCAGCTAAGGAAATAAAGACCACAGTGAGGTCTGTTCCCTTGAAGGGGACTTTAATACCTGGTAGTAGGAGATAGGCTGATCGGCTACCAACTCCATGCAGGACACTCTCTTGTAAGCATCATGGAGAAGCTGCGACTTGACAAGCAAAGATGCCCTTCTCCACACACGATGCTATATGGATCAGTTTACTAGACTGGGCTATAATTCAAGTGCCATAGTGGCAACATAACATAGAAATTTTTGTTAAGTGATAGGAAGCAGGGACAACTCTGGGGATTGGGGGCGACTGTGGCTAAAGAAACTTGTATACATACATCATACTTACAGTATAAATCCTACTGACTGCGGTCATGCTGCAGAGTGGGGGACAGGGATTGGGATCTTCTAGTTTTTTTTTTTTTTAAACAGGGTTTCTCTATGTGTCCCTGGCTGTCCTGGAACTTGTTCTGTAGATCAGACTGGCCTTGAACTCAGAGATATCTATGTCTCTGCCTCCTGAGTGCTGGGATTAAAAGTGTGCATCACTACCACTCAGGCTCTACTTTTGTTTTAAAGATAAACTAGAAATACCAATTTTGAGTTACCTAATAATTCAAATTTATTAAACACTCAGTACAGGGCAAACAGTGCATGTTGGCCGCCAGGGCCTCATTGCACTTACCTATATAGTCCATGAAAGTGAACCACACTGGCTTTATACACTGGCTTTATTTATTGTCTGTTACCAGAATCATGATTGGTACAGACCTAGCTTTTAACAAATAATCTTTGAGTGAGTACATCATCCAGTTTTGATTTCCTTTCCGGCATTACCAGGAGCTACGCAAATTGGAAACCAAGACCATGCCTGCCAATTCCCTTACACTACAGAGTACCACAGTTGAATAATGTCCTAGTGGGTGTGTCATGTGTGTTCGGCAAACTGAGTGTGAGCATGCTAAGCCACCTCTGGTCCTCCCTTGTATGATGTAACCCACTCCTCTTTCTTTCCTAAGAGAATCGCAGGTAGCTCAGGCTGGCTTTGGAGACTGTGTAGCTGAGGATGACCTTGAACCTTTGATCCTCCTTCCTCCATCTCTTGAGAGTTGTGATTGAGGCGCAGGCCTCCACCCCCAGTTTATACAGGGGAGCCAAGTCAGAGTCTGTTGTGTGTAGCATCACTATATGCATACACACTGCCAACTATGTATTATTTCTAGCCCAAGATGACTCCCTTTCTGGTCAGGAATGGCAAAGTGAGTGTTTAAACATCAAAAACTGGAGAGAGAACTTAGGTGATACTAGTATTTTATATTACCTGCAAGCATCCTGTGCCAGCTCTGGGGGCTTGGAGTTTGGAGAAACCTACCCACAGAGAATATTTCCTTTTGAGGGGCTTTGCCCGAACAGTCATGGCACCAGGATTGACTTGTGTCCTCCATCCTGATTCAGACTTGAAGATCTCAAGACCTGGTTTCTCAGAACACAGCCTGATTTGTAGATAGCCTTCATATAGATAATCAAGTTAAAATAAGGCCACAAGGGTGGTCCTAATCCACTGTGCCTTGAGTTCTTACCAGAAGGAGCAATCTGGACACGGATATATGGACAAACACACACACACACACACACACACACACAGTTGGAAGATTTGAAGAAAAACAAGAAGACAGCTAGGCACAAGCCAGGAGACATCTGGAGTCTCAGATCATCAGAGGGAACTTGTTGTGGTAAAACCTTGACTTTAGACTCGAAGCCTCAAGAACTGTAAAGCAACACGTCTCTGTTGTTCAAAACACTCAGCAGGTAATATACTTGGCTATGAAAAGCCTATCAAGTTAATAGGCTCTTTTTTTCTCTTTTTATAATCACTTGGTATGTGCTGGACATCACTTCAAGCAATTTGCAACTATAGATGGATTTATTACTTTAAAAAAGATTTATTTTATGTTACACATGTGAGTATCTTGCCTGCATGTATGTATATGCACAATGTGAGTGTCCGGTGTCCTCAGAGGTCAGAAGAAAGCATCAGATCCTCTAGAACTGGAGGTAAGGATGGTTATGAACCACCACATGGGTGCTGGCAACCGAACCCAGATCCTCCTAAGAGCAACAAGAGCTCTTCTTGGCTGAGCCATCACTCTAACTCACGGACTATTCCCAACAATGCCATGAGAAGTCTTAGTACTACTCCACGCCCTCTTGATTCTTATCAAAGAAGGGAAGTTAGGGTAGAAAGCAGGCAATTTACTTATAGACACACACAGCAAGTAAGGGGTAGGGATGGATTTAAACTCAACAATTCCAGTTCAGCGTTCCCTTAAGAACTACAGGATGACAATGTAATCAGCAAACTACTCAGACCTGAAGGTGCTTACACGCTTCTGGGTGTTTTCTGTTCATTTACAATGGAATCTGGTGAACGTTGGGTGAGAGCCAGGGGTTGACCATTCACTAGAGCAGATGCTATCTCAGCAAGATGAAACATTTGCCAGACAGGGAAGTCGGGATCCAGAACGGATATCACCTCCTTTATACAATCCAAGTGATCTTGAAATCACACTGTGATTTTCAGAGATGTGTGCTGTTATTTTGAACAATTTAAAAAATAGTTTATTTACATTATTCCTCTAGGCTCCCTCAGGTAATCATTATCAACAAATGCTTCATGATTTGGGAGCATTTTTCTTTCTAGGTTTGGATTTTCTTGAGTGGCATCTTACTGCATTTGTGTTGGGAATGGGTCCTTCTCTTGAAGTCTTAAGACACTTTGGTGCAAGCAGTGGCATTGGCAGAGGAAGGACATGTTGCTCCCTGTGCTGGTGTCTACACTGACTGCTCTTGTCTCCTGCCTCTCTTCATAGCTGGCTTTGAGCCCTGTGTGGCCATGGGAGGGTAGCTATTATAGTCTGTCAATTACCTTTCTTGCCCTATGGCTTCTAGTGGGACTGGGCCACTGGGGTGAACCCAAGAGAGGACAGGATGGTGTTGGTTCCCCTGGCTACTTCTCTAGAACTGGGGTGGTTGTTCTCTTGGAACCAAGGGTTGCAGGCCCTGTTAAGTAGTCATACTCAGTACCAAGCTCCTTCCTTCTGCCCTTCAGGCCAGGTGCCATCATGATGGGGGTGTGGAATGGCTGTAGTAACTAGCCTCCCAGCCCTAGGCCATTGTGGAGTCTTTTATTTTTCTGCATGTTTCCCACACATTTGTGAAGAAGCTTTTCTCAAACTCATTATACATTGCCTCCTGTCCCCTGCCAGAAGCCAAGCTGAGAGCCCAGCTGCTTTTTGTTTGTTTGTTTGTTTTTGTTTCTAATGGATCTCTCCCCCTACTTCTTCTATCTTGTAACCTGCATGAACCTTGGCCTTGTGCCTTTTCTGAACCAGGACAATGTGTGCCAACCACATAGGATTCTCACTTCCTATCTACCCTTTATAGCTTAAGCCCAGTACAATGTCAGGTTAATAATCTTCCTGCAGGTTATGGCTCATTTATATACAAAACCCCATAGTAGTGATTGTAATGATGTCAATCGAAGAGCCTGGCTACTATGACACCATCAGTTCAGAACCTTGCTTTACCCAAGGGCCAGTTTCCAATTCATCTCTGTTCGCTGAGACCCAACACTCACGAGCATTTCATTTGGTTCTCTCAAGAACCCTGATCGTTTGTATCTTACCAATCACATTCTAGACATAATCTCTTATGTCTGAGATCACACAGTACATGATAATCCTGACTTTGAAACCAAGAATCTATATGTCAAAGCTCAATTTCTTCTTGCCAGTAACACTCTTGTGGGGTTAACAATTTCTGAATACCCTGTCCAACAAAAGAAAGATTGCTGAGAAAAAGTGGCTTTGGTGGCCTGCCAGGCCCTGAGAAGGTGCACAGAGGGCTTTGTCTGCAGTGTGCAGGAGGCTCATTCCTCCTTAAGTGTGACCCATGCCTATGTTTTGCACTGAGAGCTCTCACCCAGTGAGCAAGATGGCATTTTATAGGGCACGGAACCGACTCTGGTGTTCAGGGCTTCATGAACACTGGGGTCAACTCAGTCTCTTCTAGTTTGGGAACTCCTGGTATCAACATAAGTACTTCAACAGAGAGTAAAAAGATTAGCGCTGCCTGAGCATGCACCACTGATGGGTGGTCTCCACGACTGTAGACGGTGACAGCAACCGGCCTGGGTTCATGGAAACCCCAGAGTGTGTCACTGCCAGAGGCTGCATGCCACAGCCCATGTGGAATTAGGTATTTGCAGAGCTGGGCCTCATGCAGGGACCACAGGCAAGCATATGGAATGACAGGGAACAAGTTCTGAGACTGTGACCATCCTCCATGAAGACATTAGCTAGCAGAGGGATACAGGGAGAACTTGGCAGCTTTGGAGGGTGGAGAGGCCAGATGGGTGACGCATGGGAGCCAGCAGAGAGGTTGGTGTGGTGTGGAGAGGACTTACTGGACACTGAGGGTCACAGAGTGGGCTCTCAGAAGGATGAAAGAGGCAAACATAAGAAGGACCAGAGCCGGGTGGTGATGGTGCATACCTTTAATCCCAGCATTCAGGAGGTAGAGGTAGATCTCTCTGACTTCAAGGCCAACCTGGTCTGCAAAGCAAGTTCTAGGATAGCCAGGGCTACAAAGAGAAACCCTGTCTCAAAAAACCCAAACACCAAAAACCACCCCCCTCCCAAAAGGACACAGAATGGTGTAGTAGAGAAGGGGTGGGGCTGGATTGCACGCCATGCCGTGCTGCAGAAGGTGCTGCAAACAGTTAATATGGGGGAATGACTGAGGGGGTGGGACAGACCAGTTAGGAGATGCCTCAGTGGGGCAGGAGACAAATGGTCCCTGGAATAGATTGGCCGTGTGTAGGAGGAAAAGAGAGCTGGGCGAGGGAGCCAGCCTTGGAAGCCAAGGCTTCGCTCCTAGGATAGAGCCTTTCAGCTGGGGGTTACAATTTATATGGAGCTGGGGAACAATGCCGGGGTTGTGAAAAGTTTGGCAGTGGTGAACGGTTCCTGAATGCTCAACGGACACAGATGAAGCGAAAGTCAAACAGGTAATGAACTTGGCATTTCTGGCAGGTCTAGGCTGTGCGGTGTCACGTGACTGCACTGTGCCGTCTCTTCACTAGAGTGCTAACACACCACATGGTGCCAAGAACACTGTCCGGAACACCTTAGCTCGGCCTTGAAACCATTGCGTGTTTATCACGGCAGTGTTTTCGCTCTGTTTATCGACGTTTTTTGGCTTTTACAGAGACATAACAGTTTAATCATGGAAAACAAAAGTTTTATACTGTTTTACTATCATTCCTCAGCAGGCAAGTATCGAATTAGTATATTTTTTTGCTTGCATTATGTTAAAACAGTTGGGTTTTTTTTTTTTTTTTTTTTTTGAGACAGGGTTTCTCTGTGTAGCCCTGGCTGTCCTGGAACTCACTCTGTAGACCAGGCTGGCCTCGAACTCACAGAGATCCGCCTGCATTCACCACCACTACCCGGTAGAACATTTGCTTTTAAAAAGGGCTATTTGTGTTGCTGACTTTACTTTCTCTTTGTTTGGTTGTTTGGTTGACTGACTTTACGTTCATGAAAAATTGTTAAATAAAATTTTGGCTTGAGATTAGGACAGAATTTACAGCAGTTTCTGAGATGTCCCTAAATATATTTCTGTCATTTTGTATTGTGTATTTATGTGGGATGGCGTTTTCAGAATTGATGATTATAAAACCGAAACATGATAAACTCTGAAAATGCTAAAGATATTTTATGCCCTGCTGTATTAAATAGTCAATCAAGATTTAATTAATTGTGTGAAAATAAATAGTCATATCATGGCAGTAGGAAAACTTATTTTAGTCTTCAATATGTAGTAATTTTATAGTATTTAAATATCAAAGAATTGTTTCAGAATAAATTTCTTTAAAATTTATTACCAATGAAAATTTGACTTCTTTGGAAAATCACTTTTATATTTATTTTATTGTTGTGTGTGTGAGCGTTTTGCTTCCATGTATGTGTGTGCCGCACGTGCATACCTAGCACCCACAGAGCTAGAAGAGGATGTCAGATCCCCAGAGACTGTGAGCCACCACGTGGGTGCTGGGAATCAAATCCGCAGGAGCAGCGAATGCTGAGCCATGTCTTCAGCCCCGATTACTTGATTTCTATATCTGTTTCACATACCTATCCACCGGGGGCTAGACATATACTCCCTGGGTGAAAAGGGACTGTGAGTGGAAACGCTCTAGGCGGCCCCTTCCTCTTCCTCACTGGCTCTGAGGGCAGAGCCCACCTGTTGCATGCACCCTCTCGGTCCATCCCCCAGCCTCAGAATCACTCTTCTTCCAAATGCCTTGCCAATGCTGATCACCATGTCAGAAGCAAGGATCCGGATAAAGCTGAAATCCACACTGAGTAACGACTGGCTGGGCACTGTCCTGTTGAGTCATGTGAGAAACAACCGTCTTATTAATAAACACAATGTATTGCCTGTTTATAAAGCATCTCCTCGTCAGTCCGTGTCATCCTGCAGATTTACCCTCCAGCTATGCTTCTCAGCTCCCGGTAAAGCTGTGAGAGGCTAAGTGATCTGCTCGCTAATGTCCCAAAGTCAGTTTAGTGGTGACAGCGATCCCAATGATGATCAGAAGAAAGAGGACAGGCTGATCACCTGTTGCTGACTTCTGTGCCCACAGGTAAGTCCTCCACTAAGTAGTTTACACAAAATTTTCACATGTAGTCTCCATCCTAGTCTAATGTTTTTTTTTGCAGATGAAACAACATGCTGAATATCACATAGTTCCTAAGGGGAAAAAGACAAACCGAACTGGGGACCCCCCCCCCCCCCCCCGGTGCAGACTGCGCTTGACCAATTCCTTCTCTCCTTCCTGATAGACTCTCCCTTTGTAATCCAGGCTGACTTGGAACTTGCCAGGTAGCCCAGGCTGGCTTTGAATTTGGAGAAGTCCTCCCGCCTCAGCCACCATAAATCTGGGATTATAGGCCGGGCACCACAATACCTGGCTCTAGCTGCTCTTATGGTTGCCTCCAAGCCGCAGCTCTGTAGGATCGTTCTCCAGATGAATTGATTAGGAGTTAAGCAATAAGTTATGGTTTGCCCGAACTTCGAAGTTGGCACCCGAACCACTGACTGTCAAAAACAGTTCACATCCTAGGCCCTTTCAGAATCCAACCATTAACTAAATGACTTGGAATGGCCTGATATTAATAGCAAAATGTCATCTACAAAGCTGGAGCAATCTCCCAGCTTCCATGGGAGAGGCTGTGTGGAGCCAGCAGGAGAAGTGCCCAGTTTAGTAACTGGGGTGAGGACCCCTTTAACCGGAAGTGAGATACACTCTGAGAGTTGTGTGAATTAGGCTATTTCACATTTTTTTTTAATCACATCAGACTAGCCCAGGGCCTTCTGCCAACACTCTGCCTCGGTGGCCCTACGGCCCTGTCACTCCTAGGAGGTCTATTTATATTCTCTCCATCTGTAGGTTCTCTTTGTTGGGATGAAGTTCAATGATGAAGTCCAGTTCTCAGGCCCTGAGTCTGAGTCTCCCCACAGGGTTCTCCAGCTACTAAGCATTCTTCCCTATAGGGTGCTTGGGGCTCCCAAGGCCGTCCTGGTCATTTTATTGCCTATGTCCCAGGACCCCTGCAAGCTTAACACTCCCTGATTAGAAAAAAACGGCATTTTTTTTCCAGTATGTGTTATGTACAACATTTAACTACGTAGATCATTATTTTGAAGGAGGGAAGAATAGAATGAGGGAAAAAAATCTGTTTTGTATTTTGTTTGTCCAGTCTGAAATAGAGCTGCTAACATGACAAGCATCTCAGGATTCTCGACAGGGAAAAGGCAGAGTCAGTTTCTATTGCCTTTCTTAGTTCCTGGGAAAACAGATGATCAATCCTTCTTGTCTATCAGTTACTGGGAAAGACTCCCATACATAAAACTCCCACCTAGACAGAGGAAGGAGTGGCAGGCAATCCACACCTTAATTTTTCAGGAAGTACACAGATGCAAACATATAGCCCTCCAATAGTGACAGGTTAGACAGGACTTGCCCCCACCCCCTCCCCAAATCTGGTACAAAGCCAAAGCCATCATTTCAGACTGTCAGCTAAGAGGAAAATTCTTTGGCTATAAGAGGGAAAGGGAGCCCAGCCTCGCTCGCTTGCCTAACACAGCTATGTAATACACAAAGGAAGACGGCGGAGACGTGAGTCACACAAATACGTAGTAAATAAATACATTTCATTTCCATCCCAGCAACTCTGCTTTGTTTTCCCGGTCTCGGTGCCAAGGCCTTGAAATGGAGGGAGGGTCAGGAAACAGGGGTCTAGGCTGGACATAGTCTCACTCAGGTGCTGACCCACTCCCCCTGCTTGCCCCTTACTGCTTTTGTAGAACTTGTCAATTCTTAGATCAGAGGGGTCTCTGATTCAACCCTCCTGGTCTTGCAGCTGAGCACTCTGAGAGGGAGAGTCGGGACTATTCCCAAAAGTCAGAACCCCCACTGGGAATGCATGCAGGAATCCTTGCTTGAACAGTCCTATTCCGTGCTGGGATGAATCCAGCAAGCAAGTTGACAAGAGAGTAGGACAGTGGCATTTGAGCTCAATTATGTCCTCCTTAGGCATTGCCTAGGTCGCATTAATTCAACCAGAGCCCATGGTTAGAGCAAACGTTACTGGAGGTAGATTGTCCCTTCCTGGGTTGCTGAGAGCATTTCATAGTAGTGAGGGCCCAAACCAGGAGCAAAATGTCTGGTCCAGCCTCTGCAGGGCAGTTATTGCCTCTGCCATTACTAGAGCTGGTCCTCGAAGGGGTTGTCACTTCCTCTCATTCTCCTGTAGGCTAAGCAGCCTCCAGGTAGCTGGGCAGTCAGCCTGGACCACTGAGGGAACCGAAGCTGGATCTTTCTTCCAGACTCAAAGGTGACTTCATGAGGATTTGTTTATCAAATTGCTCTTTGCTATCCCAGGTCCGCCCAGGCCCGCCCACGGCCTCCCCGCTCTTCCCGGGACAAGTAGGGCCTCCACGGATTTCCAGATGTGGGCATGGAGGTCTCCTGGGAGCCCACCACAGTCAGACAATGGCCACACTGCTGCTTCCTAGGCCTTTCCAGGCATAGCTAAGAGACAGCAGTTTTCCCGACAGAGGCAAGTGGCGCCGCCGATTAAACATTAGCAAAATCATCAGGAAAAGGCAGACCCCAAAGCTCTCTCCCTGTGCCAGGGAGCTCTGAAAGCACCCGAAGGACAGAGTCCAGGGTCAGGTGTCCCCGCAGATACCGGCTTCCTTCCTCTTTCCAGGCAGCCGGGGCGCAGGCTCCTGAACCTCCCGCCCCCACCCCTGTTCCCATGGCAAAGGAGAGGAGGATCCACTTACTGCTCGTGTTCATGGTGATGCCTTCGCTGTGGGTCTTTCATTCAATACGGAGGCCCGGGTTGCTTTTTAAATCTTGCGTTCTCCTGGCCTCACTCATCACCTAGGGGTGAAAAGGCAGAGCAGGACCAGCTGTGTATCCTCAGGTGCGCTCTCCCCCTGCTGGTCCCTCGCCGTCTGGGCTGGAGTCGTTGGCCTTGAAGGCTAGTGGACGAGCAGGGCAGGTGAATAGGGAGGAGGGGCAGGCGAGGAGGACTCGGGGGCCCGGTCCCCGGCACCTGGGACCCGAACCCCGGGCAGTCGCGGGGTTGGCAGCGCCGGCTCGCGTGCACCCCGTGTTATCCCAGCCTGCAGGCTGCGGAGCCCGAAGGGGGTGTGGACCACAGGGAGGCAGGGCGGGGGCAGAGCGTCCCCGCCCGGCCTCGGGAGCAGCGACCCGCCCCGGGACCCACCTCTTGGCCAGCTTTGGGAGCCAGAGGCCCCTGCCCCGGCCCCTGAGAGCGGCTCATGAATCCCGCTGGTCGTCTGGGTTCTGGGATGCCAGGGCGAGCCAGGCGAAACCTGAGAGCTCGCCATCCATGATGTGGGCTCGCGGCTTGGCAGCGCGGGGGGCGCGGCCGCTCGCTGCTGCCACCTGCTGGACGCGCCGGCGCGTGTCCGAGGCTCCGCCCTGCAGGGCTTCTGCTTGGGTGCTGGGGGTGGTGGGCGGAAAAAAATAGGACTCTGATGTCCTGGGGCCAATACGGGGTGGTGGACTTGGGTCTAAGGGATGAACCGATACAGGAAAAGAAAGTTATCATTGGAAGGGACTTAGAAGGAGAAACTGGCTTTGCGGGAGGAGAGCTCTACCTTAGCTCAGGACAAGCTGGGTGCACTACGGTTTGGGGGCAGGTCCCTACTGAACTGGAGCATGGGGTGGTCGGACCAGTGATTGAGACGCTGGGGATCCCTTTATCCTTTCAACTCATGCCCGCTCCCACCCATTACTCTCTTGATTCCCGAGATCACTAGATTAATTTGTTATACTCACCTATTACTCTACCTATACTCTCTCACTAGAAATGTTTACTCTATGGGAAAAAAAAAGGGTCTTCTCAGTAGACTCCCACCACCACGGCCTGGCAAATAGGTGTCAGTAAATATTTGTTGACAAAATGACCGTTGACTTATGTGGCCCTAACATGACACAACCCTAATTGTGGAAGGTCGAGGCACCGTCACCCTGAAGGTCTCTCACATCTGGGGAAGGCAGCAGGTACGTGACCTCGTGACCCAAGGTCACTACAGCTTCTGCGCAGTCGACTAGCTCTTCCTCAGATTATTTTTTTTAGCAATTAGTTCTCATGGCTATTTTTCAAATATTTTTTGGTTGACAACTGACCGAAATAGGGTGGAGCTCTTTACATTTCCTATGTCTGCTGACTCTCTCACCATCTCAGCCTAATTTATGCTTATTAAAATGTAACAACAACAAACAAACCAGACTAGAAGAATGTATATATCACCCAGTCCATAGAGTGACTCTGGTTAGAGCTTGTATGGCCTCAGAAAACTGAATGTCCACATCCTCCGTGTCCTCAGTACTAGGGCACAGCATCTTGTTGGCAGACCCTTCTGGGTTAACTAGAAGCCCTATGTGACAATAACTGCATGTGCTTGAGTCTGGGGTTAAGGTGAGACTGCAACCCTCTTAACACTGGAGAAAAGACACCTTTTAGATAAATAGAGTGTTTGTGCCTACCACAGCCGGGATGACATGACAGTAGCTGGACAACCTTTAGATAAATCTAAGTCAATCCTTAGATAGCAATGGATTCCAAATAGACCTTGATAGAGTCTCACAGTTATCCGTTGAGGTGGAGGGTTTAAAATAATCCCAGCAGACTCCTAGTGATTCTCAGAATTCTGTGTGTGTAACAAGTTTTGAGATTCTTGAGGAAGTATAGCTGCCTAGGCTCCAAGCTGATTCCCTTATTAAGCAGTTCAATAGATACACCAAGGGATTTTTAGATACATCATTGGGTTGAAAAGGGTAGAGGCCTAGAATAGCATTGAAAACACAGCAAGTGACTAATAAACTATTAAGTTCTTCTCAAAGATCTCTCTGGAGACCCTCCTACAGATTTAGTCCAGGATTTCTTATTCAATTCCAAAATATCTTCCTAGGTTCTAATTCTTGGAGAAAAGTTATTACCCCCCTCCCGGAGAAAGTCCTGATAAACAAGATGCATAAAAATAACCAAACTAGTTCCATATATTGTCACTCAAAACTTCAATTAACTTTTTTTTCAGATTATAGAGCAAAGTTGAATAGAAAAATGGTATACATGCCTTTTCATCCAGCCACTCAATTGCAGTAATAGGGGATGGTTTATTCTGTGCTCGCCTTGTACACAGTCCTGGAGGAGCACAGTCACGTCCTCTACACTCATGGAGCATCAGCCCCACTGGAGACAGGAGAGAAGATGGCAGCTAACCATACAAAGCGTAAGTTAGGAAAGCCCCATGACTGGTGGCCTGGTTAGGAGCCCACAGGCTGTCTTTAGCCCATCACTTCCTAGCTGCGTGACTTCAGACAGGAGACTCAGCCTCTACGAGTGTCAACTTCATCTATGAAATGGGTACAATGACAGTGGCTACCTTTGGAATTACTGTAGAAAATATAGTGGGGTGCATGAAGGCGCGATGTAGACTAATGTAGTGCCATCCTTCACTTGGCCCTGTGCTCAGTGACAGTCCTCTCATTTCCTAGACAGCTCCCTGTTGAACCTTTTCACACCTTAGCGTTTTCTAGCGACATGCAGTTTAACTGCTGGTTCTCGTACTCTGGGATTCTTTCAACAACATATGCTGCTGGAGGCTGTCAGATTCAGTACTTAGGAGATATCCCTGGACCATGGACCCCTCCAAAAGATCCAAGAAGCTTCTATGAGGGTGATGATATTATTTTTCTCTTCAAGGTTCTAAATCTAGGAAGAAAGGGTTTTTTTTTTTTTTTTCAAAAGGTCCCAAAGCTGCTCCTAGGAGGATGTCCACAACAATCGGAGGTAGCAGGAAAGACACAGGGGGAAGTGGGGGTGGGGATCTGCGGCTGTGGAAGTCATCAGCAAAGCAGAGCCATGGCTCCCTCTGGGCCAGAGCACAGGGGCGACAGCTATAGGGCAGGGAGCCCTTTGTTTGGAAGTTTGTTTTGAACTTTGAGGATCCAGATGGACATAAACAAGTTCTACTTGGAAACAGGCTCCCACTTGTTGGAAAGCCCTATGACAAAAATCACTGGGAGACAGTTTTTCTGTCTTCATTACAGGGAAGAGGATCCCAGTTGGGGCAAGCTTTAATGGCCATTGCTTTGACCTCTGAGGCTGTGGTGGGGCTGCCTGTGCCATGGCTTTTCTTCACAGGTGCTTGACCTCCTGGACCTGACCAGAGTCATGTCTAGCTCTCCTCTGTCTCACCTTCTGCCCACACCTCCTCTCCATGCATTGCTATTAAGTAACACAGTGCTGAAGCCATAACTTTTCTTTTGTATCCATCTTTCTCCTCCATCCCCATCCTGTAACATCTCACACTCTTCTCTGTCATATCTGCCTGTTCCTCACCTTCCGTTCTGGTGCCATTGTTGTACATTGGTGAATGTGTGTTTATTCACCCTCACCTTGATGCCAGCATAGAAACACAGGAGGGCTGATTATAGCCTAACAACTGCCCCCTCTGCTTATGGGAGCACCTCACTAAGAGCGAGAAATTCCATTTTTACTTTTGAAAAATAATGTGTCGGAACATGTAGAGCAAAGGGGCCTTGGTTTGGAAGTATGTGATTAAGTGAGAAAAGAAAACTATAGAAAAATGTATCTGGAATATTTGCAGTCACGCACACCATACATGTGGATATATATATATATATATATATATATATATATACTGTACCATAGACCAAGATATAGAATACACATAATACAACACATGAGGTGATTACGTTATCACCCCACAAATAGATCCTACGGCAATACCACATGCATATGCCGCTGGCATTCTCCACCTGAGATTCAGCTGACTTCTGAAGATTTGAAAATACATTGAAAATATTTCAAAAAGTATGTTGTGTTCCTGTTGAGTATATCTAAACTTTTCTTGCCACTGCACCTTACATAACTACTTGTAGAGCCTTGGTCTGTATTGGGTTTTATAGGTGATCTAAAGATTACTGAAAGCACAATGAATGGAGTGCAAGGCTAACACATACACATTGTGCCATTGTATATACACATTGCGCCACTTACACATACACATTGTGCCGTTGTCTATAAAGGGCTTGTGCAGGCAAGGTTTTGGGCACTCTGAAACCCAGCCCCTGTTGATACTGAGTGGCAACTGTGTGTCTGTGTGTCTGTCATGCACAAAAGAGGTCCAGGTGGATGTACTTCCAACCACCAGTCCTTGGGTGAACATTTCTGGATTATGGAGGTTTAATAAAATTATTTGTATAAGTACCACACAGGAGAGATTTTGGAAGGCACTGGTTTTAATTCATTGATTTAGCAGCCTTTAGCATCTGTTCTGTCAGGAGGCACCATGCTGCAGAGTCGTAGGGGAGAAGACAGCGTGCTGATGAGTGACAGACTTGTGATCACTGAAGAAGGCAAGTGAGGAGCAGCACCCCAGTCAGGTGACTCTGAGGGCGAAAGGAGAAAGGGCAGTCTGAGCTGACTGGCGCGGGAGGAAGGTAAAGTACGTAGAGCTAAGGAGGCGGGCTCACTCAGTGTTCCATTGCCGTGAGGAGATACCGTGACTGCAGCAACTCTTATAAAGGAGAACCATACCTAGGACAGCTTACAGTTTCAGAAGTTCAGTCCGTTATTATCGGAACGCACAGCAGCACGCAGACAGACACGGTGCTGGAGAGGTCCCTGAGAGTTCTTTCTACACCTGGATCTGCAGGCAGCAGGAAGAGACAGTGAACCACTAGGCCTGGCTTGAGCTTCTGAAACATCAAAGCCCACCTTGCAGTGACACACTTCCTCCAGAAAGGTCACACCTACTCCAACAAGGCCACACCTCCTAATAGTGCCACTCCCTATGGGCCTGAGGGGCCATTTTTCTTCAAACTACCCAGAGTCAAAGACCACAGACCAGAGGGAAGACAAAGCTGGACACCTTGATGGGCCTAAGGGCCTCATGTGGAAGAACTGACAAGAATATAGATGGTCATGATGAGCCACAGTCTCAGGACTAAGGGGCCTGGTATCATGTGGTTCTCTTGGTGTAGGAGGCTAGATACTCTGGTTCAGTCTTTATGCTGAAGGTTGTGAAGGCAGAGACAGTGGGATAAGATGCTTGGAGGGCAGTTCTGTCTATTGTGTGGCCTTAGGCCAAACTTCAAACCCAGAGGTTCCCCACACATAAAGATTCCAGCAAGACTTACCTCACTGTGGGCATCCACAGCAACAAAAGATACACAGTCTGGTCCAGAGTTAGTCACCAATAGCTGCTTATTACTCATGGCAACCTACATGATGCCTTAGGTGAAACTCACTGGCCCAAGTCTCCATATTAATAACAGGAGGAATGTACCAAAGGGTTCCCCAGGCCTAATATTGGCTCTGAGTGTTGGTGGGTACTTAGTGGAGAGTCCTCAGTTGGAGTTAGGCAGATTTGACCGTTTTCTAAGGTCATGTGGGAGATCTTTAATCCCCTAGGGCACTACTGGTCTGTGCTGAGACCCAGGCCCTGGGTAGATAACCCCTTCAGGAGACAGTGTTTTGTCTACTGCTTTCTAGCCCCGTGTAGGGCCCCTCCCCCAGTCTTGTCCTCTTCCGCCTACCCCAGGAGATACCTAAACCTATGTGGAATTGGCAGGCCTTGGCCCTGTTGTTCAGGCTGGAACAGCTAAGCTTTTCCGCTTGTTCCTTATATTGTTTTGTAGAGAAATGTTGAAAAAAAAATCAAAGTAGTTTCCAAGATGTTTGCAAGGCTTCTAGGGGGGGACAAAGGGCTGGCCTTGAGATCAGAGAATTGGGGGTGACCACGTGGGGAGCTTCAGGCAGAAGTCCCCATTGCAGGGTTCTGCTGAGGTCTTGTAGGTATGTAGAGCGCCTGCTGATGGTCGCTCTTCTAGCGGAAGGAAGGAGCTGGGGTCCAGCCAGTTGGAGGAGACCTAAGCACTTGACACAGTCCTGTCATTCCCCTGTCCACTGTCTGAGGCTCAGTTTCCTCATGGGTGGAATCTGAAGAGACCTCAGGGAGCAGCATTCTGCCCGACCCCTCCAGGTTGCAGGTGGAGTAAGTCTTGTTCACTCAGCATCTATCCTGGCTCCAGTTCTCCTGCGGGCAGTGCCCGCCACTACTGTGCTTAAGCACTGGGCACCCAGGACTTTCAGTGTACATGACCATCCATGTGGGAGTTCTGTGCCCACTCCTCTTATGCTTGGTTTGCTCTGCTCCCATGCCTACACAGGTGGAGCCTCCTCATCCTCTTAGTCCTGATTCAAGGGCTAAAGTATAAAGTAGACCACATGGCATCTTCAGTTAGAGAGGTCAGCATTTCCCACACCACAAGACTTCATTGCTCCCCAGAGTTCAGTTACTTACTTCTTATGCTATCTTCCCCAGTTTTCCCGCTTCCTCTTTATCCACTTGGCTGCTCTTTAGGATCTAAGTTCTGTCTCTGGATTAAGTCTTCCACTAAGATCTTTTGAGTGCTGAGGATGCACGTCTCCCTACTGTCTTAGGGTTACAAGTGGATCTCCACACCTACACTGCAGAGAAACACAGTGCTGTCCTATAGAAGAAGAAGGAGAAGGAGAAGGAGAAGGAGAAGGAAGAGGAGGAGGAGGAGGAAGAGGAGGAGGAGGAGGAGGAAGAGGAGGAGGAGGAGGAGGAAGAGGAGGAGGAGGAAGAGAAGGAGGAGGAGGAGGAAGAGGAGGAGGAGGAGGAGGAAGAGGAAGAGAAGGAGGAGGAGGAGGAGGAGGAGGAGGAGAAGAAGAAGAAGAAGAAGAAGAAGAAGAAGAAGAAGAAGAAGAAGAAGAAGAAGAAGAAGAAGAAGAAGAAGAAGAAAGGACTTATGGGTTCTCCTTTATTTCTTAGCTATCTAACTCTGGGAAAGAAGTGAATTATTTTTATCTTGGTCTATTCAATTATAATGGACAACAGTATTCACTTCATTACTATGTGGTATGTCTCAGGGTTAATCCAGGAGTAAAATGAAAACTATGCCTTGTAAATTAAAGTATATGCAAAATTGGTGTGGTCACTTTTGTCTTTATATCATTACAGACTAACACTACAGTCGCAAGACTAACACAGAATTGCAAAAGGTGAGACCCTAGGAAGGGCATTGTGGTAGTTTGAATGTATTTGGGCCCCGTAAGCTCATAGGAAGTGGCACTATTAGGAGGTGTGACCTTGTTGGAGTAGGTGTGGCTTGTTGGAGGAAGTGTGTCCTTGTGGGGGCAGACTTAGAGAGCTCCTATGCTCAAGATACTGCCCAGTGTCTCAGTTCACTTCCTGTTGCCTGCGAATCAAAGATGTAGAATTCTTAGCTCCTTCTCCAGCACTGTCTGCCTGCATGCTGCCATGTCCCACCATGATGATAATGGACCCAACTGCTGAAACTGTAAGCCACCTAATTAAATGTTTTCCTTTATGCTTTATGCTTTATGCTTTATGCTTTATGCTTTGGCTACAGTGTCCCTTTACAGCAATAGAAACCCTAACTAAGACAGCATGAAAAAGGGACCACAGAAGTCAGTGGCTATATACGTGCTAGTTATGTTCCTAGGATTGCCCTCAACATGCATGTTCCTGAAATATTGTGATATTGGTGTGCTGTGACACACAGAGATGATCCGTATGACCTCTGTAAGGGAATCAAACCCCTGATTGTAAGAAAACCTCACAAGTTTAATTCACAGAGCCACAGAGTTGTAGGATATAAGAACTATAAACTCAAGAGGTCATCTAATGGTTCTTCCTTATACGGGATCATAAAGGGGTGGGGGTGGTCATGCCGTGAGGCTGTGATGGAAACAAAGTTATCAAGTTAAGGATGGGTCTCCCAAGTCTAGGCAGTCATTAAGTGCTGAGAAATGTCCACAGCTGACTCAGTTTCCTTTGGATAATTGCATTAAGAGTCAAGTCTTCCATCTTTCTGAGAGGAACACTCGCATAAGTACACAAAGAAGAAATTCCATTCCATCATTCATTGTAATATAGAAGGAATTGGAGGGGGCTGGAGAGATGATGTCTTATGGTTTCTATTGCTGCCATAAAATGTCATGACCGAAAGGAACAGGGGAAGAAGAGTTTATTCTATCTTATATTTCCTGGTAGCAGTCCATTACCGAAGGAAGCTAGAGTAGGAGCCTATAGGCAGGAACTGATGCAGAGGCCAGGGAGGGGTGCTACTCATTGGCTTTCTCCTCATGGCATGCTCAGCCTGCTTTCTTCTAAAACTCAGCACATGGTGGTACCACCTAAAATGAACTGGACCCTGCCACATCAATCATCAGTCACGAAAATGTACCACAATGATGTGGGATGTCCTTCTGTATGCTGTGAATATGTGTTGCATTTATTGGTTGATGAATAAAGCTGCTTTGGCCTATGACAGGGCAGAATATAGCTAGGTAGAAAATCCAAGCAGAGTTTCAGGGAGGCAGAGTCGAGAGAAGATGCCAGCAGCTGCTGAGGAAGCAAGGCATATAGAAAGTAAGGAAGCACCGTGGCCATGTGGCAATACATAGATTAACAGAAACGGGTTAATTTAAGTGTAAGAGCTAGTTAGTAATAAGCCTGAGCTATTGGATTGAGAATTTATAAATAATATTAAGTCTCCGTGTGGTAATTTTGGAAGCAGCTGCCAGGTATTTGGGACCAAGTGCCTCCAAAATAGGAAACTTTCACCTATACCACAGGTTTACCCAAAGGCCAAATCAAGTAGAGGGATTTTCTCAGTTGAGTTTTCCTCTTCCTAAATGATTCTGGCTTGTGTGAAAAAGACGTAGAACTAGCCACCACAGATGATTGAGTGATTAAGAGCACTGGTTGCTCCAGAGGACCCAGGATTGATTCCCAAAAACTTCTGGACTTACAACTGCATGTTACTCCAGTTCCAGAAGATCCGTTGCATTCTTTTGACCTCTGCAGGCATAATTCATAAAGTGGTGCACAGACATCTATTCAGGCAAAACATCTATACACATTAAAAGAATAATAATTGGAAGCATTCTAAACTACAGTTTGTTTATACAATATCAAGGAATATTACATAGCAATTAGAAAACTGAAGTGGATGTTTATGCAGGACCTGCATGCCATTTAAAAACCTATTGCCTGGCTGGGGCAAAATCAAATTGTATACTTTGCTTGAATGTACTAAAACAAACACAAAATATCATATGATATAGCTTATACATTTTGAGGCATAAGATGTGATCTAGAAATATATTTGCTGAGCTGAAGAAGTACGTAGTTGTTGGGAAAGAGATGGAGACTGACAAGGGACCAAGCTCAGAGGGAAGGGGTCTCAGGGGACATTAGCTGCAGGGACCATATTTTATTTTAAGTCACCCCTTTTTAAACAAGGAAAATATATTTGTGAGTTCTCATGTAATTAAAAATTAATCCTGCTGTGTATGGTGGCTCATGCCTTTGATCCCAGCACTGGGAAAGCAGAGGCAGGCTGATTCCTGTGAGTTCAAGGTCCCCCTGCTTTGTAGAGAGATTCTAGGGTAGCCAGGGCTATAAGGAGAGACCTCATTTAAAGAAACAAAACAAAAAAGTAAACTATACCAAACAAAACCAAAACCAAAATCCTAACAATTAAAAATTAGCCTTTAACTCTAGCAAAGCCCTTCCTCTAGGCCTGTGGGGCTGACTTGTGACAGTGACTCACAGTGACTACAGTGAAGGGACCCACTCTTCAGCCTTGTCACTCGGCTCCTGGGACTCCATGGTCCCTGTAGGCTTATCCCTTGCCGGGTCCTGAGTGTGAACATCATATGTCTGAGAGTCGTGTGTCACCCCTTGAACTGATGGGGTGACTTTACGTATGGCCTCCATGATGATTCAAGGGCCTGTGTGGAAATCATCAAATCAGTAAGCTCAGAGGCTCTGATTCTTACCTCAGCCTTGTTTCTACCTGGCAAGCCAGGAACACCTGGCACAAATCCCTGCACCCCTGCATCCTGCCTCTGCCCACCTCTCTGATCTACCTTCCTCAAATCCCCACCTCACCTACTCTTCCAGCCATGGGCTTCCTCTGTCTGCGCTGCCTCCAGCCTTTGTGCTTGCTGCCCTGTACTAGCTGGTTTTACACAAGCTAGAGTCATCAGTGAGGAAGGAGCCTCAGCTGAGGAAATGCCTCCCTGAGATCCAGCTCTAAGGCATTTTCTCATTTAGTAATCAATGGGGGAGGGCCCAGTCCATGGTGGGTTGCTGTGGAACAATCTTTGTACACTATAAATATGTATTGCTCTCATTGTTAATAGAAGATTGATGGCTAGGCAGGAATTTTGGAGCAGAGAGAATGGTAGGAAGAGGAAGGGCAGGGTCAGAGGAGTCACCAGCCAGATGCAAGAGAAGTAGGAGATGAAGATGCCTTGCTGAAAGAAGGTACCACCACATGGCAGAGGCAGATAAGAAATATGAATTGACTGAAGTTGTAAGAGCTAGTTAATAATTAGCAGAAGCCATAGGCTGAACATTTATAATTAATATTAACTCTCCGAGTAGTTAATTGGGAAGTAGCTGGCAGAACAGAGATGATTATGGTCCTGATGAAAAATTCCTCTTACAGTGGGCGGTGACATTCCTGGACAGGTGGCCCTGGGGTCTATAAGCAGACTGAGAAAGCTGTAAGGAGCAAGACAGTAAACAGCATTCCTCCACGGTGTCTTCATCAGCTCTTGCCTCCAGGTTCCTGCCTTGAGTTTCTGACCCAACTTCCTTTGGTGATGAACAGCAGTGTGGAAGTATAAGTCAAATAAACCTTTTCTCCCCAGCTTTTTGGTATGGTGTTTTGTTGCAGCAATAGAAACCCTAACTAGGACATGTGGTCCCTAGCCTAGGTCTTCTTTTATCTGAATGCCACAAGCCAGGGTCTTCTTATCCATCAAGTCTCATGTCTAGTAAATATTACCTCCTAGAGACCCTCTCCAACTTGTCCTTCCTTCTTGGTCCTAGCTATCTGAAGGTATCTTGTACAATTTGTTTGGGCTCGTTATGGACTGGGTTGTACATTCAGACATAAAAGGAGTAAATGCCTCCCCGTCTGGCATGTGGTGAAAATTAGTAACCAGTGCGTGAACGAAAATGTGAGTATAACAGCTTAGACTAGAACTCTGGGTTTCCTTCTAGCCCTGCAGGGAGTGCAATCTCCAAGTCAAGCAGGGATGAACAATCTGTGCCTGGATTCCTAAGTCAGTCACTGCAGGCTAAAGGACGGGACCTGCTAGTTAATCCAAAGGTGCCCCAGTTTGCTCATCTGGAAGATGAAGGGACTAGACGAGATGCTTCTGCTCAGCTCCAAGCCTTCCCTGTGTCATAGAGTATAAACAGATATGTGCTTGAATTCACCTTCTCGAATACTGCCCCGATACTAGTTTGGATGTTTTCTGTTTCTTTTTTTTCCCTCTTTCTCATTAAAAATGGAACATGAAGCATGTGGCAGCATGGGTCTCTGGTGCACAGTAACTTGGAGTCCTTTATGCAAAATTTAGTCAAAGGCTTTTTTTTTTTTTTTAAAAAAAAAATCCCTGTCATTATTTGCTCTTCAAATAACCTTCAGTTCTGCCATTTTTATTAGTGTCTTGGCATGATAGTAGAGCAAAAACACTGGTCTGTTGTGAATCTGGCTACATAAGCGTGCACAAGAACATATAATATTTATCTCTAACCCCCTTGTTCTTGCACGTGGAGCAGAGGTGGAGATGGCTGAAGCCCTGAATCTCTTCCGTAGAAAGAAGCTGGGTCAGTTTGGTCTTGGGACAGGTTCCGATTTCAGAACTGTCTCCTTTTGTCTGTAGAGAGGTAACTGATCAGGTGTTGATCTGGTGACCGAACTCCAAGAGCATAAAAAGCCTCCTTTTTCACAGAGCTGGGCCCCGCGCAAAGGGCCTTGCACCCATCAGCTCCTTTACTTTTAATTTTCCTGGGAGGCCTGCGCCATAGAGATTACTGTTGTTTTTCACAGGAAGAAACTAAACCTGAGACAGAAAATCTAAATATTGTAGCTCACATCATGGTGGTTTCTTCTATAATGATACAAAATAAAATATCTTAATGCAAGTCTGGTTGTGCCAGAAGATGCACCTCGTAACACCGGTCCCTAATAGTCATGCCTGAATCAGCACCTGTGTGCTGTTTGTATCTGTTCATGCATGTGCACAGGCACACGAAGGACAGGAGTTAACACTGGTGTCTTCCTCAATTTTTTCCCACCATAGTTGTGAAACCTGGAGCTCACTTATCTGGTCAGACTGGTTGACCAAGGAGCTCCTGCAATCCATCTATCCCCATCTTTCCTGCCTTGGGACTAGGAGGCCGGCTTTCACTGGTGCTAGGATCCAAACTCAGGTCTCCAAGCTTTCATAGGAAGCACTTTACTGACTGGACCACCTCCATAGCCACCAGTTGACATTTAAAAAGCTGAGTTTGCATCAGATTTGAAAAGGAATTATGATAAGAGCAGGAGAAGGACTTGGGAAGAAGTTCAATGGGAGTGGGCTAAGAAGGGTTAACTGGAGCAGCGGGTATGATCAAAATACACTATATCCACGTATGAAATTGTCAACGAGTAAACTTTAAAACTTTAAGAGAATTATGTGAATCAAGGACCTCTCATTTCCTCAATGGATGAGCAGCCCTTACAAGAGAAACCAGCCAGATTTATGCATTTGGCTTCCTGAAACAGCCCTTGCTCAGGGACTCAGTGGCTTGATGTCAGAGAAAATAAAGGCTGAGAAATTGTGAGGAAAATGCCCAATTCCATTCAGATTGCTGGCAGCTAAGGTGGCACCCAAACCTAGTGGCCCCTCAACCCCATAACTATCCTGCCTTGTGGAAAAAGTGTGGTCTCTGGGGTTTCCATTTCGGATGACTTGTCTATAATTTTTCTTGGGATCTGTGGCAATATTTTCAAACATCATTGACTGAGTTAGTTGCCCAAGATGCTGCTGAGTGTGAGATGCCCGGAATGCAGCACGGTTTCTCTATGGCATGCCATTGTGAGCAGGGTGTTCTTGTGGGTGCTCTTCCGTTCACTGGGAGTGCTTGGCGGCTTGCACACTCCTGTCTCATGTAGTAATAAGAAGCTAGTAGTGGTTGTGATAATCGAAAAGGCTCCAGGTTAGGTGTCCCCAGGGAGACAAATCCTCCCTGATAAACTCCGCAGAAAACCCGAACAGACAAACAGCCCCCCCCCCCCTTTGCTCCAAGCTAAGGTTGCTTGCATTTCCACACATTGCATTTCCATCGTGTTAGGCAGTAGTGACTCAAAATTTAGGAGCCTGCAACTTTGGTATTATCACTGGTTCTTCAGGCCAGCATAAATTGATGAGCTTGAGAGAGCGCTATGTCTGTAGTATTAGAGTTACCCTCAGTGAGCAGTGGTGTAGGACCAAGAGGTCCACAGCTCCACTGTTCACATCCTTCTGACTGAGGGCCTCCACTCATGCAGAGGATTTGCAGAGGTGGTGGTGGGGTGCAGGTTGTGGTCCTGCTGTTGGATTATCACAGAGGAGCTGACTAGACCATGCAGAGGGTCCTGCCTCAACCTCCCAGATGCAGGCTGCATTTTGATAAGACCCCGGGTAGCTCGTTTCCACCTTAAGACCTGAGACATGGCAGTCGATATTATGCAAATGCACGCTAAGAACAGAGAGATACTCTGTGGCGTTTAATTGGATCCCTGTCACCAGCTGTCACTTTGGTTGGCTGTACAGTGTGTGGATGAGTCTGTGTCACCCGTTTGCCTGATCTCCATAGGAACGTGGCTTTGTGAAGGTTAGGAGCATCTGGACTTTCTTAATGAGCCAAGCTTCTAAAGATGAGGTTTGTGTTTCTGGTTCATTTTGCATTTTTATTTATTTGTTTGTTTTGTTTGTTTATAGACAAGTTCTCTCACTGGTCGGAAACTATCCTAGGCTGGCTGGACAGTGAGCCCCAGACAATTGCCACACCTGTCTCACCCCCACCTTAGGGGTTACGAGTGCATGGCCATCCTGCCTGTTTTTATCTTCTGTGGGAGCAAAGTCATTCTCATACTTCTATGGCAAATACTTCACTAACTGGGGCTAGCTCTCCAGTCCTCTCCCTTCTTTTACACAGTGAAGCAACCATGTGGCGGTTTCTGTTTCCTCCCACCCCCTCCCAGAATCTATGTGAAGCCTATCTGTCTCTGCCGTTATTGGACATAAAGCCTTGGAGAAGTTATTGGATGTATCTCAGATGTTAGATTTCCTCCCCGCTAACACCAAGGTGGAATGCCCGCTTTGAAGGCATGGTGAAGGACGTCACAAATTGTGACTTTGGAGATGCTTCCTAAATAGGTAGCTCTGTGCAGTCAATGGTAGGGTGTTTGTATTCTTTTTCTTTCTTTCTTTCTTTCCTTCCTTCCTTCCTTCCTTCCTTCCTTCCTTCCTTCCTTCCTTCCTTCCTTCCTTCTTTCTTTCTTTCTTTCTTTCTTTCTTTCTTTCTTTCTTTCTTTCTTTCTTTCTTTCTTTCTTTCTTTCTTTCTTATTTTGACAACTGTTGCTAGTGGGCATGAAAAAGATCACAAGGAAGACTCTGAAGCCCAATTGCTCTGCCCATGCTGCCCCCTGCTGGCGAAGTTTTTAATTAACCAGTGTGGATTAGAAGTGTCAGAAATAAATCCCAGAGCCCGGAATTGTGTATCTTGCCCTCTCAAGCTTGTAAAAGGCACCACGTGGCAAAGTTTGCCAATACCATTGCTAATCAGAATTCCCTAGGAAGCATCGAAAAATTCCCAGAGACTTTGTGTTAGAGGTTCAGATTCTCCATGTGAAGAGTCAGCTCTGGGAATCCGCGTGTTCTAAACCTGCCCAAAGGATCCAGGAGTGCAGCCGGTTCCTGAGTGCCACTTAAAGCATGATGGCAGGACCTTGGCTGGTGGATGCTATACCGGATGGACAATGAGAAACAGGGAAAGCATTGGGCCATTTTAGCTGTGACTCAGACATCACATACCTGAACTACTGGAGTAGGATCTGGGTACACAACTCCTGGAAGAAGTCGGTCAAGAGCCTTCCAAAGGAAAGCAGATGTGTGAAGAGACTAAAGAGGGCCAGGGACTGAAAGAGGAATGCTTGGTTTGCTCAAGGTCATCCACAGAAATGTGTCACTAAAACGCCCAAGATGAGACAGCCGTCAGGACGCCTCTTATCATAAAAATAGGTGAATGGAGTCCTAATAGCATAATGATGCAAAGTGCTGAGCACGTGGCTTCATTTCTTTTCTTTGCTTGCAAAAGTCTTCTGTGGCAGTTTAAGGGCACGAGGAGAGAAGCGGGCAAGCTGATCTAGGCCTGAGGCACCAGAAAGGAATCTTCTTGTTTCTCTGAGGACAGGTAGAGCTGGTTTGATCTGGATGCACTTCCGTGTAGCCTTTCCTGTTGAAGCAGATTTTATCTCCATCCCAGCTGCAGACACATTCTGCTCACCTGGGCACCTCTTCCCCCTCATTCTCTTGCCCATTCTGGGTGCACAGGCAATCCCCGAAACCTGCAGAACCTGCCACCTTCCCACACCGTATACAGCTGTAAGGGACAGAACTCAAGCACCTGTGAGCCTTTCTGAGCTTCTCTCGGAGCTATTTTGTAGGACAAATCCTTTATTTATTCCCTTCCAAAATATCAATAATGATGATTCATATTTGTTATATGGTTATACTTGCCTGTAAAGGAATGTAGCTTAAAACTGACCGAGTCAGGGTTTGGTTTTAATGGCCAGTGTATCTCAGTATTCGGAGCATGTGGAATAAGGATAAATGTTTGCTATCCTATCAGACAACAGCTGATCTTGTTGGTCATTCTGTGCAGGTCAGAAGACAAAGTTAAGCTCAGGGTGGGAGTCAGGTTGGAGGGCTGTGTCCCTCTGTAGAATCGGTGTTCCTTTTCCTCGTCTGCTCTTGGGTAGTCTGTGTTGGGGGAGCGTGCCTTTGAGAAGGGTGGGACAGGGTTCTCCAAAAGCCTGGTTATACAGAGAACACAGCTGAAAGGAGGTCTGTGATCAGGAAGACGATGGTATGACTGTATCATATGACATTCATGAAAAATAGATGCAATTTCCCTGAGATCTTTCTATAGAGCCCACCCCCTGCCACTCAGGGAGGGGTCTCTGCCAGTCTGCAGGAGACTATAGGCTGTGTGGTGGTTTGAACAAGGAATGCCTCCTCCTAGGGTCAGGTATTTCAATCCTTGGTCCTAGCTGGTGGTGCTATTTGGGAAGGTTAAGGAACCTCTAGGAGGCGGAGCCTTGCTGGAGGATGTGTGTCACTGGGAGTGGGCTTTGCGAGTCTATGGCTGCGCTCCATTTCCGGTTCGCTCTCTGCTTCCTGCCTGGGGACGGAGACATGATCTCTCAGCTGCCCATCCCAGCTGCCTGCTGCCATGCCTCTCCTTCCACTGTGGATTCTTCCTTGGGAATCATAAGTCTGAATAAACTCTTTGCGCTTGGTCGTGACATTTTATCACAGCAACTAGGAGCCCAGGAAGAAGATGAACTCTGCAGTTACTGGAGCCCGCATGCTGTGGGACACACAGTATCACAGGGCTTCCTTCTACTTCTCTCTCAGACACTCGATATTGTGTTTATGACAGGGGTGGGGGAAGGGTGCTTGCCTGCTGGGTCGCAATAGCCTAGGAGACCCTGGCCTCCCTGCTAAGGGCTCCTGTGACCTTTGGCCCTTAGCCAGTGGTAACCCCCCCTTCTCTTACATACATGTCTGTAATGACACATTCACAAATAAATAATTTTGCAAAAACTACAGATAATACAGAGTGTTTAAAAAAAATAAGACGGCGTCTCTTCCCCTAACCCTCTCTGTGTCCATTACTTTTCTCATTATTGAGATATGATACCTGACAAGAAGCAACTTAAGGAAGACAAGGTGTGGTTTGTTCTCATAGTCAAGGGTCCGTTATGGCGGCAGGAACCTAAAGCAGTCACAGAACATCTGATGGCAGAGAGGAGAGACTAAAGATTCGTGTTCATTTCTCCTTTTTTATTCAGTCCAAGACTCTGGCTAGTGAGAATGACCTTGCTTACCTCCAGGATGGGTCTTCCCACCTCCCTTAACCCAGTCTAGATAGTCCTTCACAGATGTGCCCAGAAGCTTGTTACCATGGTGACATAGAGTTGACAATCACACCATCTTGGCTCCAGTTCCTTTAACAGTTGTGAGAGACAGGGTGTGGCCCGTTCTATCTGCCAGTCCCCCTTCTAGCAGAGGAGGGGGTACCCAGTTCATTCTTGGGGGGAACAGATACATGCCAACTGCCATGGTGAGAGAGCCTCCCATGCACATCACAGGTATACTTTTCCACAAATGGGTTCATACTGACTCCATGGTACTGCCAGTTTCTCTTCCCTTTCTCCTCCTCCTCTTTTTACGTAATATGTCTTATCTTCAGGTTCCTTCCTTTATTCTCGACACCCACTTGCTTCTAGATAACCACTCCACCTCCATGGGCATTCTCATCCTTCATACCTCATTGTTTCCATGATGCTGTGGTCAGTCTCCTCCAGGTGTGAACACCCCTCAGGGAAGGACACCCAGGGGGACTCACTGGCCAGCAGGTCCCTCCTCCCTATCCCCTTTGGTGAATCTGATGCCTAAGTCCTAAATTCCTCTGGAAGTTGAGCTGAACTGAAGAGAAATTCTTTTCCCTGGGAGTGGTAGGGAGTGTCAGTCCTGGGCTGGGGTCATGAATTTGACGTATGAGTGCATGCATGTGTGTGCGTGCACATACACCTACTCCTACTACCTCAGCCTGCTGTGGGGGGCCTAATCGTTAACACGGACCACACAGCGTTAGTGTGCTGTGAACCAAGGACACCAAACCAAGTCCTCAGACATGAGTTCCAGCACAGACAGGCTTGGCCACAGATATTGCCCCAAAAGTATGGACCTCAGTTTCTCTACCTTTAAATGGACCTGGAAGAGAAGGAGGAGAGGAGGGGCAGATGTGCTGCTGCTGAAGGCCACTTCCACGCTCACTTCTGGTAACGGACTTCAATTGTCTATCCTTTCACCAAGCAATGGGGAACTGACATTTTGGACCAAGCAATGGGGAACTGACATTTTGGAAGGAGCCACTGGCCCTACTGGGTGAGGCTAGAACAGCATCCTGATGACCTCTGCCTTGGTCAGCAGCCACCTGGGACCTCTGGAACAGCTGCTTCTGGCTCCTCAGCTGACCTCTGATCAGGGCGTATCCCGAAAGCTGAGCTGAGGGCAGGCCCTTAGCTCAACAGCATTTCAGCTGGCTGCCGGCCTACCCCTGACAGATGCCTGCCTGGTTGGGTTAAGCTGGGCCAGCAGTGAGAAAGAGTGTGAAGGACAAAGGTCTCAAGGTCACACTGTCAGGTTCCAATTCTGGCTTGGTTCTCCCCCGTTGGCTGAGAGGATGGGGAAACACAGACTCTTCTTGATTTCCTCATCTTTCGACTGGGGAGACTCTTCACTCAGAATGTTGCAAGGATTGAGCGAGGTTTCTTTTTAATGCACTCACAGTGTTCAATAAGCACTTTTATTATCAACATCTGGAGCAGAAGGGCCCTGCAGGTGCCCAATAAATATGCATTGAGTAGATAATAGCTACAAGCCTCAAGTGGAGGACCGGCGACAAGGACCGGTTTTATTTCTGCCTAACTTCCTTTTAACCCAAGTCTACTGCTCCTTCAAACTCTACCAACCTTCCTGAAGCATACCTCCAGCCTCCTGCCCTGCCACGCACTGTAGTAATTCCCTCATCTGGAATGTTCTCCTCACCTGCCTGCTGCTGTAAGAACCCCACCCTTTATCCCAGCTAGAAGTCCTGTCTTCCTTTTTGTATTCCCGGGATCTTTCTCTGCTCTTTGAATCCCACGTTTGCATTTTCAGTCCGTGTCTTTCTTGTGAATTCTGCCCTGTGGATTCAGTATCTCCGTTTGGACATCCAATAGCCGTGACATGGGCATGTCTACTCTTCACCCTCCTCTCAGCTAAGTAGGTCCGCTCCCGAAGTCTCCCATACCAGTTACCCGTAGCTCCGTCTTTCTCAGTGCCCAGGCTGGTGACATCTTACTATCCCATTGCTACCACTACAGTCAGGGCCAATGACTTACACCTTTGCCCCTCTCTACCCACAGTCGCAACCAGAGTGATTCCTTGTGAAACATGCATCAAAGCGACTTGTGTTCTGCAGATTGCCAAAGTGGTCCACGGTTCCCTCAGGGTGAAAGCCAGCGTCCCAGTCACAGATCGCCATGCTTTACAAACCACATACCTCCCTGGTTGTCTCCTACTACACCGCTGGCTCTTTCCGTGCATTCTGAGCCGCCTCCTCTCCCTCCTGTTCTTCCTCTTCATCCCCTTCTTCCACGTCCTCCTCCACCTTCTATTTCTTTTCAAGAGGATTTTGCCACATATTCTAGGGTAGCCTCAAACTCACTATCTTCCTGCCTCAGTCTTAGAAGGATTACAGGTGCGCACCATTGTACCTACATCCAGCCTTTCTTACCTTGCTTTCTTACGCATAACAATCTTCAAACACGCCCTGCCAAGAGGCAGTTGAGCAGCCAGTAGCAGGCACTAGGCTGGGATGGGGTGGTTGGTGAGAAGCCTGGGTATCCACTCTCTGCTAAGCCTGGCCGTGTTCCTTTAACCATAATTGTAGCATCTGTCCTGACAACCCCTTGACAGCAGACCTCCCTCCTTGGCAGCCTGCTTGCTGGTCCAGGTGCCAGCAATCTTGCTCTCTGCTGCCCCCTTCTGGCATGACAAGGCTAAAGCCACCCAGCTACTGCCTGGCACTTAACTGACTTTATCTACACACAGGCCTGGAAATGGTCTTTTCATGTAACACACTCCAATTATGTTTTAAAAAAATTCTCATCACATGTAACTCAGCATTCCATATTTGCTTGTTTCTTACTGTCCGAGAGCAGGAATTTGTCTGTTGTTTCCCTGATGAACCTCTATACTAGAGAAAAGGCTGGTTTATCTTAGGTGATGCGGGCATGCTTGCTGAATGAGAACACAAAGCACACCCCTTTGTCCTCATCTTTCAGTGACTATAACTGAATACTTCTTTAACACCTAGAGTCTAAGTCTGTATCTCATTCTGTCAACTAGACTGTGAGATCTTCCAGGGGAAGAACCATTGTAAAGCAAGGGCCATTAGGACCTGGTCTGCAGGTGAATTTGTTTGTACTTAAGCATCAGCTCCTTGGATTGCAACTCTATTCTGAGTTACCTTTCCAGTGCCAAGAATTAGAATTTTTTTCACTTAAATGTGTAGATTTCTGGGTTTCATTAAAAAAAAAAAAGCCAAAGGTTCAGTTTTATGCTAGGTCATGTCCCCCTAAAAACCAAGTGGGGCCCTGATCCTTAGATTAGGCAAATCTCATACTATGTAACACGGAGTTGCCTCTTCCAGCTTTCTAGAGCAGAGTGGCACCCAGGTGACTTCACTTGTTAATTGCTGGCCTGTCCCTTGTAGACACAGGGCTTTGCAAACCCTGATCAATATATACGAAGGAAGCAACGGATGTGTGATAACAGCACTGTGATATTACAAAGGAAAAATGTGGGTTGAGTTGAATTCTGCTTCTACCCTGTTTTCCTCCTCAGTGACTCATCCTGGCGATTGATGCTGTGGTCTCCAAGCACAGCTGTGGGTTTCTTCAGTTATCTCAGTTCTGCTTTCTGGATTATGAAGGGTGATTATTAAGTGCATACACATTGTATGAGTCCCATACTAAGTGCACACATATGAGTCCCAAAGAAGACATAAGGACTCTGAAGACACTATCACCTAACTTTGGGTTGCAAACCTGAAGGCTATTATCAACATATTCCCAATATGATTCTTTTCAAGTATATATGTATTCCATACCATGGTAAATAATATTCCAGATTATGGAATTAACTTTTTCCAGCTTTTAAGGAATGAAACAATGCAAAGCCTACCCTCTGACCAGTATGAAATTAAAAGAGAGGTGGATGAGGGAACAGCAGAGGGGAAACTCCAAATAATTAGAAAATAAAATCCTACAATTATCAATAAGCATAAAGGAAATTCTAAATCTTTTTACATTGAGGAATAAAAACACAATCAATAAAATTGTTATGGTTATAGCCAAAGAATAGCCTGGAGAGACTATGTAGTATTAACACTTATGAAAGGAGAAAAATCTTATAATGACAAACTTATCTACTAGCTTTAGAAACGAGAGCAAGGAGATATAAATAAAGGTAAGTATAGAAGTCTATAAAATAGAGAATAGGAATGCAGAAGCAATAATTTGTAAACTTCTAGCTAGTCTAAGGAAAAAAGAGAAGACAGCAAAAGAGAAAGAAGGATTGGCTATAGCTCACACCGAAACTGGAAGACGAGGTTCTGGAGATGAATGAGAAAACCACCTGTCAGACATGCCAGAAGGTCTGAGTTTGAGTCCCAGGAATTCTTGTACACACACACACACACACACACACACACACACACACACATATGTATATATGGGCTAAGGGGTGGCCCAGATTAGAGCTGGGTCTTCCCACCTCAAGATCTGGATTAAAGGTTTATCTTCCCACCTTAAAGATCCAGATTAGAAGTGAATCTTCCCCCTTCAAATTAAAAATTCCTCACAGGTGTGCCTTTCTATTCTGGGTTTTAGTTAATTGCAAATGTTGCCAAGCTGACAACCAAGAACAGTCATCACTGCAGCTATAGTGTATGGGTTTATTTTTGGTCCTCTATCCTATCCCATTTATTTGTATACCTGTTTTGTGCAGTACCATGCTGTTTTTGCTACTATGGCTCTATAGTATATTTAGAAATTAGGTGTTTGGATGCTTATAAAATTACTCTTTCTGCTCATAATTGCCTTGGCTCTTTATCTCTTTTTTCTTCCATATGAATTATGGAATTTAAAAAATTTTCTGTTGAGAATGTAACTGTGTCATTGGAATTGTGATGGAGATTGCATTGAATCTATAGATTACTTTTGGCGCTATAACTGTTTATAATAATATTGATTCTGGCAGTTCATGAGGAAAGGTGGTCTTTTATCTTCTAGTTCTTCTTCAGTTTCTTTATTCAGTGTCTTCAGGTTTTCAGTATAGAAGCATTTCACCTTGGTTGGGTTTATTCCTTTGCGTGTTTCAAAAGTTATTGTGCATGGGACTTTTCTTCTCAGCAGATTCACTATTGGTTTGTAGACATGCTGTGGATTTCTGTATGTTGATTTTATATCTTGCTACTTTTTTGAAAGTGTTGATCAGATCTAGGAGTATTCTGATGTCAGTATTGGAATCTTTCCCCCCACTTAAATGTAGCTGCTCGAAGAACTGCATAGTTCCATGGCTCCTTCCGGCTGTTGGCTGATTTTAAAAATGGTTTATTTATTTTTATTTTATGTGCCTTGATGTTTTGCCTGCACATGTATCTGTGTGAAAGTGTTTGAACTCCTGGAGCTGAAACTAGAGACAACTGTGAGCTGCCATGTGGATGCTGGGAATTGAACCTGGGACCTCTGGAAAAGCAGCCGGTGCTCTAACCAGCTCAGTATTAGGATTTTTTTGTGTGTAGGATTCTGTCATGTGAGGACTTGACTCCTCCATTTGATATTTTAATTCTCTTTATTTATTTCTCTCTTATTGCTCTACTTAAGACTTCAGGCACTATATTGAACAATAGAAATGAGAGTGGGTACCCTTACTGTGTATTTGATTTTAGAAAAAAAATTGTTCAGTTTTTCTCCTTTAGTATATTTTGGCTATAGTTTTATTATTCGGAGACATATCTCTTTCAGTCCTAGTTTCTTCAGGGTTTTTAC